>NC_079404.1:8229052-8246362 GCF_029220125.1 Pseudoliparis swirei | reverse complement strand
AATGAGGGAGCGACAGCGATGGAGGCAGAGGAACAAGAACCAATGAGAAGACACCGCCCTCTTTTCTCCTGACCAATCAGAACTGTCCCTGAGGGCTATTTCAATGGCCGCGCGCTCTGCTCAGGCATCCTTTCTGCAGCGCTGGGGCCATTGGTGACAGCTCTGGATTGGGGTCCATGCGCATGATTGTCTGTTTGTATCCTGATTTTGAATAAACGCTTTATAGATGTAACGTAAAAGTCTACCGCTGTTTCTTCCAGTCAGTGCCGTCCGGGCTGGTGTGTTCCTGTCCAACACCAACACTTCAACCACGACTTCATTATTTGAGTTTAAAAGCCGGCAGTGATAGACGGGTCATGACCGTTAGCGTGTGCCACGTTGGGTCAAACCATCCTGATATGGGGGAGACTCTGGGTTTTTAGGATAATTAAATTAAATTGCCTACTTAATATACAATTCAGTTTATGAACTTACACTTGTGTTTTATTGAATATTTATTAAATAACTATTTTTAAAGGATTTTTGAATGGATGCTAATTCTAAATAGATTTTTTTTAAATCTCACGTACCCCCTGGAGTGCCTTCACGTACCCCCAGGTGCGTGGATTCATTGAGAACCACTGCTTTAAAGGGCCCATATTATGCCCATTTTTCCACAAGTTGATATGGTTCCTTGGGGTCTTAATGAAATGTTTGGAACATATTTTGGTCAAAATACCACAAGAATCATTTCAAACAGCACCCTTTTTACCCTGTCAAAAACACCTCCCCACAGATTAACCTGTTTTGAGTGCCTGTTCCTTTAAATGCTAATGAGCCAGCTCCCCCTTCCCCCCTCTCCCCCTCTCCCCTCCTCCACGAGATGCGCTCGCCTAGCTGCTGCCTGCCCCGCTAGCCATTACCTTTGTAGAAATATGGCTACTGCAGATGAAGATAGCGTCGTGCAACCATATCGTTTTGAACCAGAGTCAGACCCTGAACAAGAAGAGGCTCCCGAACAAGTTCGAGAAGTTAGGGCTCAACAGGATGTTTCTGAATGTCACTTCTACATTGTTTTTGTTTGTACATTGGCTAAGGTCTCACAGTCTTGTTAGCGGTTTTGAGAGCATAGTGGTGCTAGAGATTCGAGTACGTGAATAGTTTGTGCATGTATGAGTATGTAGCAAATACAGTGTGTTTATGTAAGTGTTAGGTTGTAGTGGATTTTATGTACACTTGCACATGTAAATAAGGAAGTCTTATGTTTTAAATAATGCATATAGAAAGATAATTTACATCGTGGATATTAGGGAGGAATATTCCGATTAATGTATTAAGAAGCATAGACAAGTATGATCACTGTATTATATGTGTAACTGTAATGTTGATTTTATGAGGTTTATTGTTATCACAACTGTAGGATGTGGACAGTATGAATGAGATTGGTTTTATTATGGTAGAGGTGCGTTTCCCTTGAGATCCTAGCTGGTTTCCTGTTTAGGCTCTTATTCTGAAGTCTAAAACCGGGGGTAGGGCTCTAAACCGGAAGCGGAAAGCAGCTGTTACCTCTCTTGGCGCAAAGCTCAGTCTCTTTTGAAATGCTGAGTGAGAACAACACACAAACTGGGAGCTTTAAGCTCACTGAATAAGGACTGTAAGTACGAATCTTATTTGTGAGACATTAGATTGTCTGATTATTGAGGTCGACAGAAACTTTAAAGCAACCAGAAATGACTGTCAAATAAATACTCTTAAATGCATCCCTAGTGTTGAGACTTCTTCCACAAAACACATCGCTCCATCCAGACTCTTTTGAACCCTTTTACTCTTTCATAAGTTACTGTTTGTGAAAGTGTTTGTGTAAATGCAAGTAACGGGAACACCATGAAGATATAAATGCTACATGAGTAAAGTTCCATCTGTAAACTTAAAGTGTTATCTGACAACAGTAAGTGACCAAGCAGGGGCGGGGGTAACGTTTATACCTCCATTAATTAGCGTTTAAACCTTGTTTACTTATTAAATAGTTGTATTTGATGACTTATGACTTATTTGATGACTCATGTCTGTAATATGAACACAACTTTCAAATAAACTTTACCTGCAAAGTTGTGGTGGGGGCAGGGTTGCCAGGTCTGTGTGACAAAACCAGCCCAATGGCCAATCAAAACCAGCCCAAAACCAGCCCAATGGCCAAATAAAACCAGCCCAAAAACCAGCCCAATATCAGAACTCAAAATATGCGAGTGCCAAACCATATACACTGCTTTTAAAGTCCAACAGCATTGCTATCATTGCCAAATGTATTGTAATATCTACAAAGTAACACCAAATGTTTAGTATGCCAGCATTAAAAGCAGTTTACGGTAGGATTTGGGTATAAATAAATTATTTCATTTAAAATATGGCTTTTTATTTAAAGATATTCATGTAATTTGCATGCAAAATAGGTCTACCCGAACCAGCGGACAAAAAAAATTCAACCCGCAGCAACATTTCAAAAGTAGCCCAATTCTGCGGGAAAACCACGGACCTGGCAACACTGGGTGGGGGGCGGTCCAAGGCCATGTAGCCAGACTCCCTACATGGGCGTGCTTCAAAATCTACGTAGACGTTGGTGGTGATCCCATTTGACGCACTCAAGCATATCGTTTCTGATATAGAGGAACCACAACAAGCCACGTGAGGGGGTTTTTTCCAGCGTTTTTGTGTTGGGAGACATGCCAGATATCCAAATTAACGTATATAACCAGTAAAAAAGTGGAATTTTCATAATATGTCCCCTTTAAGAAAATCCACTTGTAGCCTGCGTAGGCTGAAAAGTGATTTTGGAGCAGAAAAAGAAGAAAATGCAGATTTGAGGCAGTAATGTGATCAAAAAAATCAGGTATTCATGCAAATATCCTCAAACTTGTAAGCAGTGATTTCTTTGGAGGAGAGAATGAAAAACATTGCAGCTTTGATGCAGTAATGTAATGAATGCATCAGGTATTCATGAAAATATCATGAAGACAGAAAAGTATTTTCGGAATCGAAAGAGAAGAAAATGCAGCTTTGAGGCAGTAATGTGATGAAGGCTTAAGGGCTTACGGTATTCATTAAAACATCATCAAACTTGTAACGCTTGTGTTCTGAGACACTTTCTTGTAGAAAAAACAGAAACTATGTTTTTTTTAAAGAAAATCTAATTTCAGTTATTGCAGGCTGACAAGTGTTTTTGGAGCTGAAATAGAAGAAAATGCAGCTTTGAGGCAGTAATGTGATGAAATCGTCAGTTATTGATGAAAATATCATCAAACTTGTAACTCTTGTGTTCTGAGACTTTTCCTTTAAAAAATCAAGAAACTATGTATCCTTCAAGAAAATCTACTTTTGGCCTCTGTGCAGACTGAAAAGTGATTTTTGAGCAGAACAAGAAGAACGTGCTTGAGGCAGTAAATCGGGTATTCATGAAACTTGTATGGAGTATTTTTGGAGCAGAAAAAGAAGAAAATGTATGTTGATTCTTCATTCCTTGCACCTGCCCTCAGCCACTCCTTTGTTGTCTGTATCTCTGTTTCGTAGTGTCTCTGTGTTGATGTCTCATTCCCAGTGTTTGTTCGCATGGTGATTAGGCCTACTAGTGTGTGTTTTTGAGCCAGCGTTTTTATATTTGACCTTTTCCCGATGTAAAGTTTTTTTGTTTCACTCAAGCCTGTTTCTCTGCACTTGAGCCTCGCACAGTGTGGCTGCCCTGCAGCAGACAAAAGCAGGACACCGTCACAGATTTTAAACCCGGAGCATCAACAGAACCTTGTGAGATCAGCTTTAAAAACGTTGTGAGGAGAAAATGTAACCCTTTTTGATTTTGTGTGCTTGTTTATTAAAAGGCATATTCAACAGTGGGACATCATCCCCGTGCTCCTCACTCCTCACAGAACAGCATAATAAAGATTGAAGTAAATTTGAAATGTGTGATATTGGGCTCTACAAAATAAACTAAAACAAGTCATTTGACGCATTTATCAGCACAGTGTTAATATACTGTCAATATCTTCACTTTTCATGCTGTGTCATCACTGATGCACTCAACATAATTCATTCAAAGAATTATTAGGTATCTTTGTCAAAATGTCTGACTTAGATTCATCTCCCACCCCACTAATGTAAATGTTGCTGACGTACTGTGCTTGATTGATAAGTTAATATGACACTTAAAGGGCTAAGGGCAGTCACATTTCAAATGTATGGAAATTCCACACACAAGCCATTAAACTCCAATAACAATGCACACATTTCTCAATTATTTAGGTCGGCAGTATTGAGTAGCATTTGTTTTTTTAAATTATGTTGTAGACCTCAAAATCAAAATACCAGGTAAAAAACCCCAAAGCTGAATCATGATGAGTAAGACACTGGCATGATGCTGCCGAATTGATTTATCGAGATGCTGCTTGAGTCTTTGACTTGATCCAGTCCAGGAAGTGAGTGACCCGTGTGTAGACCCCAGGCTTGTTCTTCCTTCCACATTGGTCCCCCCAACTCACCAGACCATAAATAACTTTGGAATTGTTCTGGTTACAAGTCAGTGGGCCTCCAGAGTCACCCTGAAACAAGAGCACACAGCTCACAGCACAATTTAAGATGTGCAGGAATTTTGAATGATAGCATGCACATTTCCTTACTTACCTGGCAGGAATCCACCCCTCCCTGTAGGTAGCCAGCACAGAACATAGAATTAGTCAACACTCCACCATAAACTTGGCGTTCAGAGCACCTTTCCTGACTGATCAGCATGACATTGGCCTCCAGCAGGTGGTTGGAACCAAATTGAGCTGCAGAAAGAAGGTGAAAACAATTTGACTTTAACAAACATACAAAGAATGTTGTATTATAGAAAGTTATCTCTAATTTCAGTGGTGGTTGTATACTAATAAAGATGGGAGGTTCTCAGGGTCCTTTAAAAAACATTCAAAATGTAAGTGCCTCTGAAACAAACCAAAAGTGAACAATGACTTATTTTGTGGTTAAATATGCAATACTAGCCTTACAGTCCTCAGTGGCACCCCATCCAGAAATTGTACACTCCATCCCATCAGGCAGTTGGGCATCAGGCAAACAGGCTGTCTTCACAAGCTGGGTCTCATTGGCACAAACTCCATCAGTGCCTCTTAGCCTCAACAGGGCTTTGGGAATTGAGTTTGGATAAAAATCACATTCAAATTTAAAATGAAATGATAACATTCTTAACCTTGTGTATTTTTACATCACAATCTCATTACTTTTTAAACTCTTATATTAAAATGTACTTCATGTATCATCTCAAAATGGTGCTATTTGATTCTCACATCCCTACCTCAGTTAACTGAACATGCTAAAAGGGTTCAAATAATTGTAACCATTGCTTATTTCATAACAAATAAGAGAGACAGATTTACCTATGTCATTGTAAACAGCTGCAGGGCTCTCTCTGTAGTTCTCATGTACGATAGCCTCCTCAACTTTTAAGGTTTGCTCTGTGGATTCCTTTGTATTCAGTGACAGACCTCCCACAACAACCTGCATGTCCTTCATTTGTTCACTGTGTAAACAACACAGGGTTCCATAAATATTAACACAAAATGTGAAAGCTATTCTACAATCAGCCAATATTAGATCACTAGTATTGCTTACATGCAGTGTCCAGCTGTCAACACCCAGCAGCTCTCAATAAGAACTCCTCCACATATATGTCTGTATGGGTTGTTGGAGTTCTTCGATCTCATTTGCAGGGACACCTGCCAGGGTGCAGCCCCAGGAGGGACCTTCAGACCCCCAAAAATTCGAGTAACAGTCTTTTTTGGCTGAGGCTGCCCACAAGTAGCGAACTGTTGCACTGGAACGGTGGCATTGGGAGTACCTACAGCAGGTGTAAGAGTAAGTTGTGGAGCCTGGGTGGGCTTTTCAGTTGTGGAAGGTTGTGGAGCCTGGGTGGGCTTCCCAGGCATAGAGGGTTTGGAAGCTGTCGGTTTGGAGGTGACTGTAGGTGTGGTAGGTTGGGGTGTGGGAGCAGTGGGATTAGCACCTGTCAGGACAATTTCAGTTGGCACCACACCTGAAAACACTTGCACAAGAAGATAAAAAAGATAGCCAATATCTTTTTTGACTATTTTTGACATAAAGTTGCCTGATGCTCTGTAGCTCACCTGTTGGTGTAAGACACTCTGTGACATCACAATAGTCCCATGACAACCTGCGGCCTTGTCTGAAGAAGCACCAGGGCATCTCGTCTCCGTCCGGGTTTCTGTGTCATAGAAAATATATGAGGGTGCATCGTCTTGTAGGTTTTCGTTGCTATTTGAATGCACTTATGTATTTCCTCCTAACCTGCAGAAGTTGTGAGGGCCGAGACCATCTTTGTCCTCAAAGGAGTTGAAGGGATCAGCTCCGTTCTCAAGGATGAAGTAAGAGTTCCAGTGGAGGCATTCACGGAGGTCATCT
Organism: Pseudoliparis swirei; assembly: GCF_029220125.1. NCBI lineage: Eukaryota > Metazoa > Chordata > Actinopteri > Perciformes > Liparidae > Pseudoliparis > Pseudoliparis swirei. The sequence continues at coordinate 8,239,924 of NC_079404.1, read as the reverse complement.
GTTTCACTCACATTGCCTCGGTACGACTCTCCATCCTCCACATAGCAGTCATTCGGGCCTAAGAAATGTACTTTACTCAGTCAACACTGATATGCATCGTCACAACTCATGTATAAGAGTTGTGACGATGCATATGTTGGATTGGAGAAAGGAAAACAATAATGTAGGGAGTAGAATTTACCAACATGGCAGAAACGTCCTCTGTACCCCATAGGGCACAGGCAGTCAAAGTCATTGCCATCCTTGATGCATTTCCCACCATTCTTACATGGATTGGGCTCACAGAGTGAGACTTTGGAGAAAAATGGTGAACAGTGAACATTTACTTTTGGGATCTGAAGAAACTTGTGTAAAAGAGGCATTCAATCTTATTTGGACAAAGAAATACAGCGTACAGTGTGTGCAGCGTGGAGGCTGAAAGGGCTCCTTGCATTTGCATTCGTAGAACGGAGGAGTTGAAGTCAGCACACATTCACCACGCCCGCATCGACCTCTTTTACAACGTTTGGGACCTGAGATGACAACACGCTAGTTTTCAGAATTTTTTGCTCATATATATACAGGACTGTCTCAGAAAATTAGAATATTGTGATGAAGTTCTTTATTTTCTGTAATGCAATTTAAAAAACAAAAATGTCATGCATTCTGGATTCATTACAATTCAACTGAAATATTGCAAGCCTTTTATTCTTTTAATATTGCTGATTATGGCTTACAGCTTAAGAAAACTCTAAAATCCTATCTCATAAAATTTTAATATTTCCTCAGACCAAGTAAAAAAAAAGATTTATAACAGCTGAGTGTTTGTCAAGGCTCAGGAAACCCTTGCAGGTGTTTCGAGTTAATTAGACAATTCAAGTGATTTGTTTAATACCCTACTAGTATACTTTTTCATGATATTCTAATATTTAGAGATAGGATATTTGAGTTTTCTTAAGCTGTAAGCCATAATCAGCAATATTAAAAGAATAAAAGGCTTGCAATATTTCAGTAGATTTGTAATGAATCCAGAATGCATGACATTTTTGTTTTTTTAATTGCATTGCAGAAAATAAAGAACTTCATCACAATATTCTAATTTTCTGAGACAGTCCTGTATATATATATTTGTCTAACAACAAAAACAAGATGGTAAAGAAAAAAAAGATTTCTTCAAACCTTTCTGGCATTTCTTTCCCCTGAACGGTTTGGGACAATCGCATTCAAATTTCCTCTTCCCTTTCTGCTCACACACTCCATTATTGAGGCAAGGGTTTGGGTTGCATTGGCCTAAGAAATAAGAGAAGGAGGGGAACATAAAGCTTTCCAGCTTTTCAATGAAATACATACATTTTTGAGAAAACAAGTGATATTATGCAGATATGTGTAAATAGTTTGACATTGTTAACTAACTCTCTCACCTTCTGGCTCTTGAAGTTCAAAAACCCATTCTGAATTACCATGTTCATCGTCATCATCATCATCATCACCAGCTCCCTCCAGGATCTCAAAGAAAACGTCTGAAATCGTGATTTTCCTTAAAAATACTGTTTATATAGCATTGTTTTCTTCCTTTTTCTCTTTCCATATTCAACTAAATATACAAATATTGATCTACTTATAAAATATTTTAAAATGAGAAAAAATAAGCACTTACCTCTCAATATGTCCTCAACCCTTCCTTTCTTTTCGTGGTGTTTATGCCCAGGTCCATGACCCTCGTGATCACGATGATGGTGTTTGTGCTTTTTTCGTTTCAGCTGAATAATAATTTAATGGCACCACATAAGAGTCATAATAATAAAAGATAATGTATTGTTACACATGTTGTAAATTCAGGTTTTTAAACAGAAACAATGACTACAAGCTATATTGTATTTTAATCTCAGCCAAATGAATTAAAAAACATTGCAACATTGAAACAATAAGCACAATAATAAAGACAGTGAATACATACTTCAGCAGGTACGAGGAGCACCGCCAAGAAGAGGCACAATAAGAGGAGCTTTAGGTTCATGATGGCAGTGGATCACAGGACATCCAGGAGAGTGCACAACCTGGCAGATCACTCACACTTTTTAAGTACACTAACCTTTGATTCTGAAGGCTTTTCCTGTACCGTCCCTGCTGTTGACTAACCTTTATTGATTTTAACCCTGATCTTGGATTGTTTTTCTTAGTTAATAATATTTCATGTTCGGCAATACTTTAAGTGGACAAATAAATGCTGCAAATTCAAGATTACTCTCTCTGGCACACTTGAAACAGTGTTCTTATTGAAATTCATTTGAATACATTTTGATCAAATTGTAAAAGCGTTGAACTCAGCTCTAACGCAATGGCTCAGAGAGCATATTTGCATAGCAAAGTGTTTGTTTGAATAGGACTTTGGCTCCAAATATACTCATTTACTGCATTTCATACTGTGTGCTTTTTAGATCTCTTTATACATGTACTAAATCAGCTAGATGTAATACTAGTATGTTCAATCAAATATACAATAACAGTACTTGTATCAGTAACTATTTATACTTCCAAGTAAACTGAAACCTTTTTTAAACAAGACGTTGTAATTGTTTTTCGCTTTGTAAACTGAATATGCATCAAACATGGTCCCTTTTCTTAGTTTAAGGAACCTAATGACAGCACACTGCTTGTAATATATCGATATATTTCCTTTGAAAGTTCAATACACGTTATGCAGGCGCTGATATAAGTTAGTATTGTTCTCCTTGAACATGATTTCTTCTGAGACCTTCCCACTAGACATGTTCAACCTAATGTGCCTCTATCTCACCTGGAATGCAATCCATCATTTCAAAGAGGAGCTATTCAGTATTACAGTTTTATAATAACAGTACAATTGTCTTATCAGGCACCCTTTGTAAAGGGTGTATTAGTTGTAAGTAATGGGTTTATTAGATTATTAGAAAGTGGGTAACACAAGAGTATTTGTAAAATTGGATTGATACATTTTATAGTGTATTATGCCCAAATACAAATAATAATAAAAAAACTGTCAGATATTTCACAAGCGAACAGATTTCACTAAAATAGACAGATTCTCAAACAGGATTGCCATATAACTTTGCACACACATTCATGGTCCTCAGTAGATCATTCCTCCTGAATTTGGTGATCCCTTAAACTTTTCTTGCTACCATGAAGATGACATTTTAGCTTTCATATAAATTTGTGAACAGGAACGGATCGTTATGAAATTTAGTACAAATATCCAGTGTCCAAAGAACGAATGAATTTTGGTGTTATGACATTTTCTCTACTGCCTGATACTGACTTGCACATACATTCATTTTACAGTGACCATGTGTTGGTCATTTGTGGGTCTAAGACAAATATTTCAAAATCAATTGGATGGCTTGCCATGAAATTTGGAACAGACATTCATGTCCACGTCAGGAGGAATTTCAATAACTTTTGCTGCTCTGCAGACTTTTCCTAGCACCATCATCAGATCAGACTTTGAATTTGTCCTGTACTTTGGTTTATGACCGAATACCTGAATGAAACCAATTTGATCAGCTTTAGCTGTACTAATTAGCCATTGTTAGCATGCTAAACTATTGTACCTGCTAAACATCAGCATGTTAGCTTGACTGTGAACATGCTGATATCAGCATTTAGCTCAAAACACCACTGTTTGTTAATCGCCACAGAGATACTTGCATAGCTGTAGATTCTTAGTGTTGTTTAATTATAAACCTTTACAATTGGTGCATTATTAGACAATGGTGCCGAGGCAGAGAATTACTTTTCAAATACTAATCAAAGATCACTGGAAGGAGATGGAGCATTACAGATCACAAGAGGTTCAGCATTGGTGCCATTGTGGTCATGACCAGGACACAGGGCCAGGTGGAGGCAGTCCGAGAAGGTTCCTGCACAGAAGGAGAACAGTGCCGTCATGTTGTCTGCCTCAAGAAACGTCACCAACCCTGCAGGGAAACTACACAACACACCAATCCGACAGAAGTGTTTTGTGAAAGGCAGCTGATGGGGCACACCTCCGTGCCAGGCAGTATACTCCCCATCAAAGAACTCCACACACCAGGACTCGTGCCCCCGGCCCAGCCAGCAGTCTTCAGTGGTGCCCTTGCGGGGAATGTTTGGATAGGTGACGCCAAGCTCCCAGTAAGTCTTCCCAGTCACATCAATCTCCCAGTAATGGCGACCAAAGCTTAATCCTTGCAAGCTGATGACATTGAGGGTGGTGTCAAAGCGCCCAGGGAGGTCAGGAAGTTGCTGCCAGGTGTCTGTGTAGGTGGCGCTGTCACCTTGGGGGGAGATGATCAGTTTTGGGTGAGCCGTCTTGGGGTCCAGACACACCACGCTGGAATCTGGACACACATATTTAACAACCTTAATACAGGAATACAAAAAAGAGGTCAAGTTATGGTTATGAACACTTTAGAAATAATGTGTGAACTGACAACTCTTGGTGAGTTTCTTGATTATCGGGGTCTGTGAGCTGATAAGCAGAAGCATGTTGCTGGTGAGGCTGAGGATCTGGTCCGCTTTAACTTCGTCCAGGCTCACACTGCTCGGATCTGTCCTATTTAGCAGATCCATCACTCTGGGGGAGGCAGTTCACAGTGAGAAACATCAGCTGCTGCTACTCCGCCTTTATTATCATAACATTTTTTGATTTGATTCCATACCTGTCTACTGTCTCCATGTCTTGCTGCTCAGAGTATAAAAAGAAAGACTAAGGAAAAGCAGAGAAGCAAGATTAAAGGACCTTTGAAAGCATAATGTAAGATTTTTAGTTCCCATCTACAAATGAGAAGGTACATATTCAATTTCAAATCATATTTTGTCCATTCGATTTGTGTATAATAACCATTGTATCAGGCTCTGTGTCGGTCTGGTCCATTGCCACAGTGAGTCTGGCCATGTCCTGCTCTATGTCCTGGATCAGAGAACAGTTCTTTTCCATCAGTCCATCCAGCGCAGAGACAGCCGCCCGCTCCTCCATCTCCAGGTGGGACAGGGTCATCCTCAAGTCCTGGTCCAGAACGGCTTGGATCTCCTGATATTTTCTTATGATGCTCTCCCTTATCACTGCAGACTTTTTCTGAGTCCGGCATAAGCAGCTATAGTTCATTATACTGCCTGATCATAGGCCGTAAGCTTATTTTCAAATGTAATATCACAATAAAGACAGGTAGCATGTTGTGACAAAAGTTCAACAACTTACTGCGATTTCTGATTGTCGTGCGGCCAGTTTTTTCAGTCTGTATTTCACTGCTTCCCTTTGCATCTTTAGACACTCTTGGTGTTTTTCAAATGTCTCCTGTAGAGAGAGTTGCACACATGTTCAGCACAGCAGTTTATTGTGAGACTTGATGTCGACAGCAACAGAGCAGAGATTGACTGTCAGGAGTATGTTTACCACCTTGTCTTCAGTCTTTGTCTTCGACTGGTTTAAGAAAAGGCATTTGATGTGCTGGTGCCACCTAAACAAGCTGATAGTTGTTTCTATTGTCAGTTCTGTCTTCTCCAGGAGGACAATTATGACTATTGTATCCACAATCGCTCACATTTGTCCCACAACAATTCCCCCTGACTGAATGATGCCACACTTGCAGCTTTCACAAGCATTCACTGTACAAGTGATATATTTTTGATTCGGATCTACCATGTGAAGACCCATATTGGTATTTTTTTGCATTTTGTACTACAGTACACATTGCTATATGTGTTATCATACCTTTTCCAAAACACACCATGTGCACCAGATGCTTCTTTATTCATTATTTTTTGGGGGAAAAATGTTATTATTATAAGTTAGTATTTTATCTTCAAATGAGTCTGGAGGACTGTGTTTCTTCTTCCATCCGGGGAGCCATTTCAGTATAATGTGATTTTTTTTTTAGAAACTTATGAAAATGCTCGAGGTAAGTTATTATTTAAATTGACTTTTGGAACATTTTATTTTCTATCGTTGTGGGGTGATTAAGTCAATAACAAGCTTCACCTTGAAATGTCTTTAGAGTAGTGTTTTTACAATAAAGTTAAGGTGAGAGACTGACTTATATATTATTATTTATTCACAGCTAGCTGCTTTACTGCACAGCTTTCATAAACACACTGAGTTTCCACACAGTTGGAAACAGAAACGCAGAAACAAACAATAGGAAAACATGGATATCATACACAGGGTAAAATGTATTTGGTAGTTTCTTGCATTTGAGAGTTTGCTTCAGCTGCCAAATCTTTAGATATCTTTTTTTCTGAGTGTTTTAATTAATATAATATAGAATGTTCACAATCTATTTCATGTACCTTAGGTGCCACCAAAGAAAAACAAAATGGAGATATTTGAGATTGTAATTCTAAACCTATTCGATATGAAAATATGAACATAAATAGCTGTTTGGAATTAATAATAAAATCTTAGAATTGATTCCAAAAGTAAAACTGTGGTATGCCTTGAAAAATGGCCACTTACATATCTAGTATATGATCTGTTGAAAATGGGCATTCAAGGCACAAACTGTAATGAAGTTCACATTTTTGAAATGCAAAATAGAATAGTGAATAGTGACAAAATCATTACTCAGTAGATTTAGTCTGTGTATATACATCAGAGGAATATCTTACAATATACTGACATATATATATGTGTGTGTATCAGCGTAAAAGATCCAGCTCATGTAAGAAGATATTTCGTCACAGGAAGGATTATAGTTTGTGTAGAAAGTAAATATAGTCTTATTGGTCACATGAAAATCAACCAGTCCTCAGACAACCTCTCATCCTGCATAACATAACAGACACTGTGTGTTTATTGGTGAAATCCAGAGAAGAAAACAGAGAACAGAAAAGAGGCGGTGGGTACCTTTGGTATAGCTGAGGATCAGATGGTTCATGGATATTTAAAGCTTTATTGGCTTAGATTTCAATACAACAAATGGCAGTGTGGGTTTTCATTTATAAAACAGTACTTTCAAATACAGTTGCTTCTTACATTAGGTGTTTTATCTGTTTGTTGGCTTATGTATGTTGGATACAGCATTAAAATATATTTGTACTTCCAATACATGTAAAGGGAAAGTGTCTGGCCATGTTTATGAGAGCCTGAGAAGAGAGACATTTTCTTTTTGTGAGGGTCAGATGAATGTTTAGCGTGTACAGTAGCCAAGGGAAGGAGACTGGCGATGTGTAGGTGCTCGGATTATTCGTTTCAATGTAAATCCAGTTAAACAGTTAGTGAGTCTGCTGCAGCTTAAAAAAATAAGGAAAAAAATGATTGAAAGACTCACTGAGCCGATTCTTGCAAACTTTGGACTAAAACCATTTCAGCCCAAGCGAAAGAAAGCCGAAACATGTTCAAGCTACGAGTATGGACATTTCGTAATGGCGCCATGAGGTTCTACTGTACTTACAAAGTTCCACTGGAATCAACAGCAACAAATAGTAGGAACAAACAAGCAAGAAAGAAAGGAAAGCAGTTCCCCTCAAAGCAAAGCAAGAAGTAAAACAAGCTCCGTCAAAAGAAATAAGACCCTATTTATCATTCATTCTCATTCTTTGTCATTTTTTAACATGGAAGAGATGCCCATTCCTTGTTTTCTGTGCAAGTCTTTCTGGACAAATCATTCAGCTGACAGTCTCAGGAAGCATTAGAGCCCACAAAAAATAGTCCATTCTCATAGCTCCTGTGATTATGCCAGGATATTTTTTTTTTTAACAGGACAAAAACAAATAACGCAAAAAACCTACATCTAGATTACAGTGTGTGCTATCTATGTACAGTATGTGCATGCTGCTCTGATTGCTAGAAAAGCTTGGCCTTCTTTTTCATGTTGTTGCGTTTCCACAGGGGAAGCCTGTCAAACTCCTGGATCTCCATTCCAAAGATGTCAAAGAACATTTCAGGTGCTAAGTGGCGCTAGAATTGAGAACAAAGGTGGAGAAAACAAAGGAGGGAAGGGGGGTTGTTTGTGGTTAGCACCAAAGCCACAAAAGGGATCACTGCAAAAATGACAAGAAGCAATGGATACTGCACATTCCTTGCTACAATTGTATTTGTGTAACATGATATTTACACAAAGTAGAGAAATCCAGTATCAATTGCGGGCAGTCAGGTGGAAATCTGATACCTCCAGTCTGGTTCTGTCCACATCCCTGGGCAGTTTAGCTCTCCCTCTATTGGTTATCATGAGCATTTCATAGGGATACACCTTCAGAGGGAGACACTTGTCAGTGAAACAGGTCAGACCTACGAGCTAAGCTTCACAAATCTGCTAATCTTTTTTTTGTCCAACAAAACTCTGTAGTTCTGATTGTGACAGAGGGAACACTGGGTGGGAGAACAGGTATGTGACAGGAGGCTGACTGGGAGTGAGAGATGGTTTTTAGGTCATTGGGCAAATGCAGGGTGCCATAATGGTGCACACTTTTTTTCAGTATAGAAAACGTGCAATAGATTATGTAAGGGAAAAAACATAAAAACAGAGTAATGTAACGGGTTGTACTTTAAGAGTAGAAACTGATAAAAAGAACTAACAGCAGTAATGTAGGCCAAATATATCAACGTCAGAATGATCCTCTTGGAAAAACTGAGGTGCTTCTACTTTTCTAAATAACTTATCCCCTCTGTACAAGAAGAAACAGACAAATGATAGTTGTTATGTTGGCTGAAATGCTCATTAATAAGCAACTGGAAGTTCTTTGAGGCTTCTGACCAACTCATATCCCCACATTAATGTACAATGCCTTATATACTACGCAGTATATAGTGATATGAGTTGTTTGGATGACAATCTGGGTGTTGGATTTCCCCTGTATGCTGCATATAGTATCCAGCCACTTTGAGTCAAAGCTATGTGCAAATGAGCATGGAGAAGCCAGCATGCTAAGCGTGACTCGGCAGCTCCTGAAGCAGCATGCTAAATCATCACCCAGCTAATGTGAGTCTTTCACCTCGAGTAAAATCTCTTTTAGTTCCCTATTTCTTCCACCAATGTCCCATGAGGTTGAGTACAACATGCTAATAAATACATGTTATCCTCCTGGGCTGGTAGTTTTATTTTCATAGTTGAAATGTTAGTTTAGAGACTATCTCTATATTAGTCGCAAAATGTGTCCTCATTCACAAGTTCAAATGAACTAAAGTAAGTGAACAATGTATAGATGTTGCAACATATTTCAGTGTAATTACATTGTTGTCATCAGGACAAAAGAAGAAGATACTTGCTTTTGGTTCCAACATATTAGGCATAGATACTCCCCTGTCCATCCTTGCAAGTGCTGCACGGCCATCCTTTAAGTGCTAAAGAATAGAACATACACAAATGTAATATAGTGGAAGGGGACTGCAGGGTTAATGGCATGAATATGTCCACGAATGACTGTGGGCACAGTTTTTACTGGATGAAGCAAGTAGCTTGGATATTGTTCAGTATCTTAATTAGTAATCGATATGGGCAGACGTTGACATGTTTTCTGAATGTATCTCTAGTATTTCTTTTTCAATGGGGAATTTTAAAATCATGTGATTAAATGTGACATTTAGCTTGAGTCGTTACATTGGTAAACAACACACAGAACAAGACATGAGGCGATGACTGTATATTGCATTTACAGTACACTGGTTCAGCTACTGGGCAGTGCATGTTTGGGCATTTGAAATCACTGCACTGCATGCCCTGTAGTTGACTTTAAATCCCACAGTGATGCAAGCATGTGGGATAAGTGGGCGGTGTGTATTCAGGGCAGGGTGCCTCTTGCAAACCCACGAGCAAGCAAATACATGATGCAAGGTGAGGAAGCATGCCATGTGGAAAAGCAGATACGAGACATACCTGAAACTCTGCAGGACAACATAGGACAGAAAATGAGACTCACAGTTAATGGTTTTGCTGTCAAATCCTGTGCCAGGCTACTACAACACTGTTGTGTCTGATGACACATTGTGTGAATCGTTATGCAAATATTAAAAAATGCATGTCCATTTATGTACATGTAGCAAGCCATTTCTGAATACTGCTGATTAGCTCTGGTGACAATGGCAAGATATTTGCTTTGTGGCCACATTCTCGTGGCAGCTCTCACCTCTGCCTCCTCCACACATGTCGCCATAGCTGTTATACTGGGTGAAGTCTGTTGACTGGGGCTGTGGGGAAACAGGTCACAGTACATCAATATTAACATATGGGGATTGCGCAAATTTAGGACCAGAAAAGGATTAAATTAGGTTTATATTAGTTCACATTAGTATTATGTATTAAACATTTATATAATTAGTATTTCTGGCATTGGTGACAAGACCTAATACATCTAACACGCAATGTCTGCTACTTGGGGATTCAAATGTTTCTTATGGTCATTTATCTGCACTCAAATGTCTGTGTTACATAATAGCAGCATTATTGGGAGTATGAGTGAGCTCTCACCCGATGCAGCCCATTTCTCCCGTAGCCAGGCAGAGAGTTAGTCTTGGTCGGAGAAATCGGATCTGAAACATAAGTAATGTTAAAATTTAAATTTGGATTAAAAAGATCTTGACCTGAATCTGGAACACTTACATTAACAGATATGTTTGAAAAATCACATATCACATACACATTCCATAATCCAGAAATGTTCCAGCAGAACAAATGCAGCAATCTACAAGTGTAATATAGTACAGTCCATCTGTTAGTACACTGCTGATAACTCAATAGTGTACTAGCTGGTGAAGCCGCTCCGTACCTGCGTCACAATTGGTCTGCTTTGGGTCGTATCGCTGGGCAGAGAGGCTACGTGTGTGACGCTCCCTGATATGCTCCTTCTCCATCTCCTCCTTCAGGATGAGCTTTCCCAAACCAGACTGAATCTACATACATTCAAATAATGCAATCACTCTATGACACACACATTAAGGAC
>NC_079404.1:6898411-6980841 GCF_029220125.1 Pseudoliparis swirei | reverse complement strand
GAATTTTGATGATAGTAATAATTAATATTATTTATTTTACAGTAATATTAATAATTATAGAAGACTTTTATAATAATATCAATAATTATCCAGGTCAATCAAGATCCATAAGTGAAAACATTAGAGGGGTTTGTACATCGCCCAATGCTGCACCCTTCCACCAAAGTTTAATGACTGGTAGTTTTGATCTGTAATGCCACTGACAATCAAACAAACAAACAAACCAAACTGAAACATATGTTTCAGTTTGAGACGGTAACAGTGATCAGTAGATGGGATTTTTGGATGTTGATGCCATTTAGTTTCTACCCCGCTGCCACAAGATGAAAACCTTATCTTTGTCACAGCACGAATAACTCCTGGATACTGAACATCCTAAATTCATACAATGCACAAACTGTGCATTGGCTTGCTCCTGGATTTGTTCGAATTTTCTTTTTAGGCACAATGTGATTCAAAACAAAGCAATACAATTTGAAAATGCAGGCCAACTGAATAAGATAAGTGAAGAGAAGATAAGAGGGATCATCATCTGTATGAGTACACCTTTGAGGCATGACTACTGAAGATACACAATATGTTTGACTATGAAATGTGGAAAAAATCCCACCTATCCGCCAAAGTATCTGGGCCCTGAAAGAGTCGGCGCTAATGCAATTCTCTTGCATTTCCTCCCGTGAGCACAAATTGAATCAGCAGTTTGGACTGCTGGTGATTTCCACCATGAACTTACCCTGGTCTTCAGCTAACTACTTAAATTACTCACACCACTTCCACTTCTCATTGTGCCGGCGAACCTCATGTGGGTGTCAGCCGCTATGAACGGCGCTTTGGGTTGTTTTTTTGTTTTCTGAGATGTACAAGTTATAAAACACATCGGCACTGGTCGAGGCTACATATGTGTGCATCTAATTATGCAGAACATAAGGCCCACAAGGGCAAGCAATAATTGTCTTTGTCTAGAGGAGGGACACTGTTTTTTAACTCTAATTTTTACCATTTCCACAAATAAAAGCATTAATTAGGCCTTTTTGTTTAATTTGTTTTCATAGACAAACAGATTTCTTCTATGCTCAAGCATTATATTGACACCATGAGTTCCCAGGCATGATCATGGTCAGATTAACCCACTCAAGGGCCCAAAAGAGCCCATGTTGAGTGTAACGTGTGCGGTTTTTCTTTGTTTACTGTTACTTGGCCCCAGGTTTGCTGTATAGGAATTTGATGAAATACAAATTATTTTGGGAATATAAAACATTGAAGCACAAACCTGAAATAATTAAGGTTTTAAAACTAGATTTTGACACAAGGAACTTCCTCACAAAAGAGCCATGCCTAATTAGTCAAACAAACCTTGGGTTTGATAATAATAGGAAGGAGGATGGGAGAAATGTAGTGAGAAAAGTGTGATTATTGTATAATTCTTTACTTTTGAATATCTAATAAACTAGAAAACAATAAATGATTTTAAAAAATTGCTTTCGTTTTGGAGTTTCACTCACTCACTCCCAATACAGAGACTTGCTCCTGGTTCTCTCACCTGGATGACACCATCAGCATCAGTTCTCCTCTCCACGTTACCAAGTAGTTGCCAACGGAGAGCCGCTTCCTCCTCTCTTGTTCATTGGTGACACGGTACGCCCATCAGGCAGAGCTAGCGCCGGGGCATTCCCTATCCGCGTGCTGTGTCGAAAATTGAAGTCTTTCCCCCTTCTACCATTGGACTGAACCGCTGTCAGTTGGCTTTCCTCACACCGTCTGCCTCCCAAGCGCTCTGTCTGCTGAGAGCGCTGTCATATTGGCTGCTAGAAGCAGCAGCGACCACGACAGAAAAGAAAGACCCCCACCATGGTGAAGAACGGGTTTTCGCCGCGTTCAAAGAATAATTTAGTATTTTAAATATGTTTCATCAGTATTCAACTAATTCATTTGGACATATTCGGGATGATACTATCAAGTATGCGCGTACCTTTTGTACTTTCATCCAACACCGCGGTCCACAAGTGGGATGTATGCCTGACTTCTCTTAATAGCCATTTTTTGCAGACAAAGAGAGCTGCTGAATAGGGCTTTCAAGAGGCACACGGGTAAGATATGAATTCGAGAAACGACCCACTACTTGTCATTCCTGTGACATTTGTCTGCAAAATATCTTTAACCAACCCAGCACGACTTGATTTATTTCTGAATTTTTTTTGTGTCGCTTTTTTCACAAGCTAGCCCGTTAAAAACGCTAGCTGGCTGGTTAGCCAAAGCTAACTAAAACGCTTGAATCTCTTATTCTATGAAATGCTAATAGTTAGCCATTTTTGACAGGTCGTAAGCCTGAACAGCAAGTTAGCGAACCGGTCTGCATTTAGTTGTACGGTAGCTTGTATCTGTTGCCAACTTATAGTGGGAAGTTTCTAATATGTTTACGGTCTGAAAGCACTAGCGTTAAGTCAACTTGGCAAATTTAAGCCGAGCTAACGTTATCTTTTTGGCTGTAGCTTCATTTAGCGGTCCGGCTGTGGATGGTTAACGTGTTAGCAAGTCCGCTAACTTGGCTGGGATCAGAGAAAAGTGGGGCCTCCAGAAACGAAAAGGCCTTCCAGCCACTTCTATGTACCAGCTATAATAACGATTTTGCTCGTTAGTTGTGTCTTCTATTGTTGGTGGTATTTATCATATTTCAAATGGGTACCGTTAAACGTTAGTATAATGAAGCTTTACTATCCACGTCAATCTATTTGATAAGTTCACATTTAAACGAATAGTGTTGGTAACGATATTGTAGGGATGACTTAATGTAGTTAACATCAACTTGAAGAGTTTGTCTTTAAAATCCAAGTACTGGTGTGTTCTACCAGTTATTTAAACTTGACTAATGTTAGGTACTTAGTTTTCTGTTTGACGTAGATATTTAATGAACTACTGAGCGCAAACTATGAACAAAAAGACAAAGACAAACAATTGCATTGTTAATACAAAATAATTTTGTAGGAATATATTTGACTGCATGTTCTGCCTCTATTTGAAAAGTTTATATTTTTTGCCAAAAATAATAATTTAAGAAAGACAATTTCATAGTTTGCCTTAGTATGTTGAATGAAAGTTTTAATATTTGCTGAGATTTTAATGAAAGAAGAATCAGTGTGATTTGTCAGTCATTTACTGACGACATGGCTTTCTGCCATGCCACATATCTTTCAGAATGCAAAACGCTGCAAATATCTCATTAACTCTGATCTGATCTGAGCAGAGAAGGCATCCTCCTTTAATCCTGTCTTCTCTACAGCCCTCTCTCAGATCAGCATGATCCCAGGAGAATGGGTGTGTTGGGCTGCCAGAGAGCAGAAGTAGCCTAGTTCTGTTTCAGGGTGGCTGTAAATGGTTTGTGACTGGATTGCACTGTTGGTGTGGCCATTTTGAGTATTAGAGAATTATATTGGGCGACAAAAGTATCAAGTAATCAATCTTGAATGAGCCGAGTTCATTCTAGGTAGATGTATGCAATATTGTATGCCCTTTTGGTGTTTGTCCTGCTGTAGACATACATTTTGAACTTTTAGTTTATAATATTGCAGAGAGAAATAATGAAACCTCATAACTTTCACCAAAAAATATACTGTAACCAAGTAGGTGAAAAATATGACTGCTGCTAATCCCCCCCCCTGGCATTTGTTTTGGATAGCTCCAAGAATTTCTTTGACATCTAATAAGAATGTAAACAGGACACAGGGCAGAGTAGCTAACTAACACACTTTCCTCACATTTGTAATAATTCACATGCATATTTATGGTACACCTAGAACTCTGCATCTTTGCTTATTTTGTAATCCTTGTCATCTATTATCAGTTAACAGTGAAGCCACCTAGATGTGCAGTAGTGGATGTGCCTAAAACAGTCTGACAAGTTTATTTTTTCTTCTGTGTAATGTTAATGTGCTGAAGGTATGTTAGCTAGCATGCTTTTTTTATGTTGCAGGACCTCGATTATTATTGCTCACAAATAATTATTCAATTATGGCAAGTGATAATAATAAAGCTGTGTTAAGCCTATTTGGGCACAGTTAACTAAGTTTTAGAGACCCTGGATTATTTTAGCTGTGTGTCTTGGCAACTGGAACCTTTCATTTTTCATATGTTCAGGTGAAAAACTAGCCGAGGGATAAAACACACTCACCCTGGTGAAAAATCCAGGCTCTCGAAATGGTGCCGATATATAAATCTCACAATACCAGTTAATCTTTGAGGTAAGACATTTGGGTGTGAATATGAGGTTATAGCCAATAGATCTATGTTTTAATGTTTGCAGTAGGATTATAGAATCAAGGCAAAAGGTGTCAAGTTTAATTACATTCTGAGCCATGTTGCTCTTATGATGAAACCTGTAATCGATTATGTGAGACAGTTTGCGCCCAAAGTCAAAACTATTAACATGCCATTAATGTTAATAGTCGGTTAGTTTTACTTTAGCAGATTGTTTTATGTGATATATATATATATACATACATACACATATACACAGGGTTTTTACACCCTTATAATAACAATGACTAAGAAGTGTGGAACTCACTGAACTTTAAACCTAAACATTTATTTCAGGAAATGTCAATCATCACTTGCTAGTGTTGAGCAAGGCATTTTGGACTAAACCTTTAAATTAATTTACAACTCTTGAGGTGCGAAGGCAAAATAATAATATAATTTTAGTGTCAATAAAAATCTCACAATTAAGAAAAATCTAATTTAGCATTTTCTTTTTTCCTATTATCAAATTGGCGGAAAAGCTGAATAATGAGTAATTCAACAACAGCTATGATGATGGCTGACCACGTACCTATCCTAAATAACTTGCGTCGTGTTAATGCTGCCAGTTAGGATAGGTGTCATATAAATAATGTGCAAAAATAGATATTCAAGTAGTTCAAACCTATGTTTTTTTAAAGAACAAATATTAGGGCTGTCAAAAAAACTGAAGTTCTAATAGTGAGGTTTCAGATTGCAACCAACTAAAACTTTGCCTCTGTGCCAAGTGTGTAGATAACTACGGTGGCTGATGTTTAAAGGCAAATTACTTTATTTCGAGCCAGTGTTTGGTTTGTCAATTCATGGCTATTGTACAGACATTGCAGCCGGCTCTTTTTCGGTGATTATATACACTAAAGTAACCATAAATATTATTATTATTATAATTTTCCATTTCTGTCAATAGTTCTATCTAAATGATACACGCTGTTCCTTATTTGGTTAAATCTTGAATAACATCCTATTGATTTGGCAATATGGAATGGTTTGGGCATCCATAGTTCAGCTGAGTTTCTGTGGAGACTTGCCATTATGTGAGGAATAATCATAGCCTGTGCTTTGGGCACAGTGCCAATTATTTTCCACCTAGCAGGAATGGTGCAATAATAGGTGTCGCTTACCATGATGAAGTGTGGCAGGTTGAGTTCACCCAAACTTGTGTCGGCTCGTCTTACCTGCCATGCTCTATCTAACCGGTTCATGGTGACTACTGCTGTCACAATGCTCAGTTAAATTATATAATTCTTAAATTCTAACAACGCCCGTCTTGAGGACTTAAGGTAACGTAAAGTCCTTCAAATACATAAATTAATCAAACCAATTAACAATAAATATTAAAAAGTGAAATGGTTAAATTTAGGAATTTAATAAGGCCATGTGTAAAAGGGTTTTTGTGAAAGCAGGAGTAGCACGCTTGTCATTCAAGTAATTGTTTTTATCTTTGATATTTAAAGCAGAAATTTAATTTAATTGTCCATGGTAAGACAATAATTTTAACTGAGGCTTCAATATTAATAACACACATTTTGTGCTTAATACACTTTTAATGATTGATTGCGAATATGACCAGTATTTGATTAATAGGTCTTTGCAAGTTTTTTGACTAAAGCCCTGTGGAAAGTTTTGCCTAATGTTGCAAAACTTAGATTCAGCAAACCATCACTATGACACTACAAATGATAACAGCAGGAAACACTCAGCAATATATTTATTGCAGCTTTTCTGTGTGTGTTAAGTGGAGAGATGTCATTTTTTGTGAATCCAGAGCAGGTCAATAAAGGGGGATGATGGAGACATCACGGGTTTATTCATGATATCCATGGCAAATCAACTTAAATCAGTCATGTGCTTAAAGACCAGTCTGGTTTCCTGTGCTTCACAGAACTGTTGTCTCATAGCGGACTGCAAATCCATATTGTGCTAATGAAGGTTACAACTTACAAGGCAAACTTTAATATGTAGGCAGGTCAACATGATATGATGTCTTGTAGTTCGATGGCTGCTTTTCGCCCAGAAGTAGATGGAAATTAAAAGAAGTGGGAGGGAGTAAGGGGGCCCAGCTACCGAGGGTTGAACCTCCTTTTGTTGTGCGCCTTAACTGGGCACATGCTATTAAAGCTGACAAGTTAGGGATTTAAATATTCAACAAAAATTCCCATAATTGGAGCGCATTTTCCTATAAATTACTGTATCTGGGGTCATAATAATATCAGTTACAATTGCACCAATTGCAATTTTCTTGGCTGATTTGCAAGATCTACAATTGACAGCATACACAAACATTTTTGGAACTTTCTTTTCACGACAACTCAAAATGAAACTATTTCAAATAAAACGCAGTGTTAATTCACTTTTCAAGTTATTCAGCTGTCTGTTTGCTGCATTGATTTGGATTTATTGTTAACATAATCTAGAAACGGTGTCTGAACTTGGAAAAGAAAAATGTTTCCTTTTTTTTTATAGACCACCTGCCTGTACTCGAACTTGCTTCACTGTAAAATGTGCACCTTTTTGAACACAGTTTGACACTACTACTTACAAATCCTTGTCAAACTAGTGAGTATGTTAATGTATATCTGCCCTATTTGCTGCTGTTGCAGGGGAAGTTCTTGGTCAGGTCTAGACTGGCTCTGTAATACAGTACATACCAGCAGATCAGCTGTGATCAGAGCCTGGGTTCATTTATAGCTGTGGCCTTGTGTCCCTGCACGTCTGCCTGGCAACTCCTAACTCCGCTGTTCCAACTACTCAAGCGTAGCCCATCTCTCAGCCACTTTAGCCCTGGTATAGTCTTGCCATGTCAAATTACTAGGTACACGGTAGTCTGGAGGATTTTAAATGTAGGACACTCTTTGTGCAGCTCGTGTGTTGAATGTAGGCGCCAATTGCTGTTAAAAGATTTCTCATTTTTGTCTCCTGTCATCTTCAGGTCCTGCGGGCTCCTGTTGATGAAGAAAGTGGGAAACATGTGGAGCAACCTGAAGAGCAAATGTCAGACACTCTTTCACAACAACAGTTCCGGGCCCAGTGAAAGCAGGGATGAGGCCAATATCGTCCTCTGTGTGGTGGATCTGGGCCTCGGCGGCAGCTCAGGTGAAGCACAGGCATCAGGCGCCTCCAGCCCATCGCGGAGCCTCCTGCCAGTGCCGATGGCTACAGTGGGACGCCGCCACCATAACTGCGTGTCGGACACCCCTCAGATAGTGGAGATTACAATCGACAAGGAAACTGAGGATGTGCGAGGGGGATCGGGGGTTCCCATGGCCCGGAGAGATTCCTATTCCCGTCATGCTCCATGGGGGGGCAAGAAAAAACACTCATTTTCCTCCAAAACCCAGAGCTCTTTGGAGGCAGAGAGGCGTTTTGGATGCCTACGGGGAAGTGGGAATCGTAGGGACAGGCGTTACGGGGTCGGCTCCATCCAGGAGATGTGTGACTCTGTATCTGGAGGACGCCGTCTGAACGCTCGATCTTTGCGCCAGCGGCTAAGGGATACAGTCGGGCTGTGCTTACCGCTGCCCGCTCGCAGACGCTCCCGTTCTGCTAAGAACCCTGTCGCCTCTAAACGGAAGATTCACCTGACTGAGCTCATGCTGGAGACCTGCCCCTTCCCGCCAGGCTCAGACCTTGCACACAAGTGGCACCTGATCAAGCAACACACAGCACCGGTCAGCCCGCATTCCTCCTCTGCCCTGCTGGACGCTTTTGACCCGGCCCACCCATCTCCCGAAGACGAGGAGGAACGTCTGCGTGAACGCCGTCGACTTAGTATTGAGGAAGGTGTGGATCCACCACCCAATGCACAGATCCACACCCTGGAAGCCTCAGTGCCGGGCTCCTCTCTCTACAAACTGGGACCAAAGATGGCTCCTTGCACAGGAGAGGCCTCTGGGGAAAGTCGGGCCTCAGGGGCCATCAGTTCTGTGGCCACTGGATCATCAGGGGCCTGTGGGCCGGTGTTGGGAGCTGCAGCATCAGCCCAGGACTGTGACTCTGAAGAGGATTCGACCACCCTCTGTCTGCAGACCCGGAGGCCCAAGCAGAGGAACGCCTCTGGGGACGGTCACCAGAGCAGGCAGCAGCCTGGCCCCTGGAAAGTTCACACTCAGATAGACTACATCCACTGCCTGGTGCCGGACCTACTGCAAATCACAGCTCTGCCCTGCTACTGGGGCGTGATGGACCGCTACGAGGCCGAAACGCTGCTGGATGGACGGCCTGAGGGCACCTTCCTGCTGCGTGACTCAGCCCAGGAAGACTATCTCTTCTCCGTTAGCTTCCGCCGATACAACCGCTCGCTGCACGCACGCATTGAGCAGTGGAACCACAACTTCAGCTTTGACGCCCATGACCCTTGTGTTTTCCACTCTTCCACCGTCACAGGACTGCTGGAGCACTATAAGGACCCCAGCGCCTGCATGTTTTTTGAACCGTTGCTCACGGCGCCTCTCCATCGGACTTTTCCTTTTGGCCTGCAGGACCTAGCACGAGCCGCCACCTGCCGCTGGACCACTTACGATGGTATCGGCTCTCTGCAGCTGCCCCCTGCCCTGCAGGACTTCCTCAAGGAGTATCACTATAAACAGAAAGTACGAATTCGCTGGCTGGAGAGGGAACCGCCACTCAAAGTGAAATAGGGTGCCCTTATCCATTGCCTGTACAGACTGCAGGAGGATTACAGAACTTAAAAACAAACAAGAAAAATCCTCATTAGGCTATACTGATATGCCCTCTTTCTGGTGAGGGACGGATTTAAATGTAACAAGCTACACAAGATTAATTCTAATCTTTGTTTTAGTTATTATTTTCATCACAGAAAATACATATGATTATATTTAGTATAACGCTGTCTGGCAAGCACATGTTTTTGTGTCGAACAGGTTGCTTTGGCGGAGAGGGAAGGCAAATATCAGTGCTTTGTGTATTTCTTTTGCTGCTTTGTGCTAAATGTCTGCCTGATCCCACAACATCACCCTGCCTGGAGACCTGCCTGCATGCTTCCCCGTATTCAACCCAAATTGCTATTTAGGCCCACATGGCTACATTGTACAATTCACTTTGTGCTTTCTGTATTTAATTTTTCTTCCTTAGCTAAAGCACCATGTGCGCACGTGTGGGGGATCTGGAGATGCTATTTTATTGCAGTCAGAGCTTGTCCCACAGAGTGAGCTACATACGGCACATTCTTTGCCATCTCTTTGCACGCACAAGCATCAGCTCAGCCAGGGTCAGATTTTGAGAGGGTCCACTGAGTTCAGGACGGCACGTCAGGGAAATGAAGTGCTTTCTAAGGACTATAGATTAGTCCTTTAAAAAAAAAAAAAAAACGTAGTTCCTCCTGAAGCAGTAATAGTGAATGTGTGTCCCATTTAGTGAGCAAGCGGAACACGTCAACTTTATTCCCACTGTGCGTCAGCGCTTTCAAAACTGAATATTTTCTTACAATCTGTCCCTCCTAACAATTCAATCCATAGCTGCAGTTATCGCAGCTGTTTGACAGTTTTTTGTTGTGCATAGTTCATTTCTCCATGTGTGCAATTTAGCTCCAAGGTTGACATTTGCGCAGTCTGCTGTCGTTGTGGAATCATGTTAAGGCTCAGTAGATTTACATTTTAAACCTGCGTCCCTCATTTAATTTAGGTATTTTTTGGTGGCATCTGGAATATGCTTCTCCCAGTCCGATAGTTATCTTCACCAGATAATTGTTACGTTGGTGCAGATCACTTTGACCATTGGTTACAGTAAGGATCGCTAACAAGTCTTCTCAGAAGACTCAAGGGCACGCGTGACAAGCTGTATGTGACAACAATTCCAAATGCTAGTGTCCTTTTAAAAATTACTGTGAATTTATCTGAAGAAACAAGAATCTGCTTGTTAAAATTGGGAGCTGCAACTCTCACAATTTAGTTAGTTCTACCCCATTACACCTTAATTTATATTTCTTTTTTGAAACCATGTTAATGTGTTTTTCAATGAAGATCACTGTTGCCAACAGAAAGGAAGTGACTTCGCCTTTTCTTTGGAGTTGATGTCCCCAATTTTATAAACATAACCTCTCAACCTCAACACATCTCCTTGACGCCCAACTGCATTTATAGTCCCCAGTTATAGCTCTCAGCGGAGGCAACACTCTGGAGAGGTTGGCATATCTCAGAGCTTTAGTTATGTAACCTGAATGATTTTATTTGGGACAAAAACCCTGCCAGCCAGCTGCTCACTTCTGTTTTTGTTCTCATTGTGAAGAGGAAATAAGTGTAACCTATGTGCCTTTCAGAGATCAATTTATCCCGCTCCATAATAATTAGTTGCTTTGGAATCCAAAATCTGCGGCATGTGTCGTTTCAACTCTGTCCACTCGGGTGCCATCAATCAAAACTGAAGAGAATAATAGAGGCGAGCTGGAAGCGCACCTACTCACGGTGCACGTTGAACGTTTTTGTAACGGATACAATCTCAGTGGTGCTCTGTTGGTTTGAGCAATGACAGATTATTGAAATAAATTGTAAATTAGTTACATCTCGCGAATGCATGCATTAGTCTCTCACCATATATGCCTGTATGGTATTATGTTTTTAGTAGGTCCAAGCCAGCCCTACTGTAGCATATTTCAGTCGAAGACAAATCAAACTCCAGCTCTCGCACGTGTCAGCGACTTGGCGTACAAATCCTAGACTTTTTACTGTGAGGATTTTGTCATTTGCTCGTGTTCATCAATTCATCAGCAACAGTGTTAGTTCTAGCTCTTAGTAGTAGTAGTAATAATACATATTACCTGGCTTTTTTTAAAGGAAAGAAAAGAGAAATTTGGAGACGGGCAAAGACGAGAAGAGCGATTCCCTTACGACATGCTTTCTAGCTAACATAATTTACTGGAAAGCATGGAGATGCAGAAGAAGTGTGAAACTTCAATGATATATATTAATGTATATATTAATATTAAAGGTGAAACCCTGAAATGCAACATTGAAAACCTTCCCTCTGCCAAACTACCATCGTATTTTCACTTGTTTATCAGGCAGAGAACCAGACACATTTTTTTTATGCAGGTGTTGAAAGATAAGCCAGGGGTGAGGGGCATACGATTAACATTTGAGTCAACACTTTGGTGTTTCAGGAGTTTTCAGGCATCCACACTGTCGAGTAGAAGAAAGCCGGATCAACTTGAAAACCCACAGAAATCACACCACCTTGCTCAATGTCACCCGTCTTTCCATGCTACTGCCAAGCAAGAGCAAACATCCTTGCAGCACCCCCCGACCTCACTTGCTGGCATTAATCACAAGCTAATTTTACCATGTTGGGGATAAAAATGTACTGGATCCTAAAAGGATCACTGTGTTGCCTCAAGGCTGCTGTCCTTTTTTAAATTTATTTTTTATCCAACTACTCTCTCTTCCCCATCCTCACACCCCAATCTGGCCACATCTGGAGGCTAAAGTTAACATTAAGGAGCCAGCACCAGCATAGGGAGGAGGAGGAGTTGGAGGAAGAAAGGAGTGAGCTCACCGAGAGCCATGGCTTTCGGTTTTTGTGGCAACAGCGAGGGTTTGGGATTTGTTGAAGTAAAAAAGCACTTTAATTGCGACAGTGCAGTGTAGTCTGCAAAGTATGACAGCGACGTTCTTTTTTTTCTTCTCTCGTTGCATTGGCGCTTAACTCCAGCATATTGGATTTACAATGACAAGTTGGGCTGAGTGACAACTTTAAGGCTTTGATTTGCATCCGTATTGGGCAAACATGACAGCGATTTTACTTTTGGAAATGTAACCTACTTAGGTCATCACATAAAGAATTTGGGTGAATGTATTTCTTGCAATCAATCGCTGCTGAATTATACCGTGCGTATACACATTATCAAACAATTGATCTATGTCCTGCAAGGCCTTTGTTCTTTATTCTGGCTTATGGTCATTTTATGTACTTGCACAAGTAAAATATCCACATTCAGTCAGGTAACTGCCAGACAAGAACTCCATTGGTTGTCTTGTCTGTAAGTTAACGATCATTGTTGGCCTGCTTTGACTAAACTCGGGGATCATATATGTAAAGAGCTACCCACTCTATACATCCAATATGGATTTTAATGTCCCCAGCACCTGAATCAAAGCAGAGTTGTCACTTTAACCTTTAAGAGTTGTGTTTCATATAGAGCCCAACCTGAAAAAGTCCTACTGTCTGAATATTTATTGACGACACTCTTTTTAGCTCAAAGCAAGAGCAAGTAATACTTGCGTGAGTGTTGGAGGGGACGCAAAGTGGACTGTGAGAGGCGACAACGCCAACTCCTATGAACACCCCCTTCTCAGGCAGGCCTATTGCGAGGAGAGTCCCGCGACCATCTCGACCCATTTTATTCCCCATGGGAAATATCCAATATTAAGCGTAGCACATGTTTGCCATATAAATCCCTTTTAGATTTAGAAGAGGGGAAATACAATTTTTTTAAACTCATTGTATAAATGATGGGAGTAATGTAATAGGGGACTGATGAAAATAAGTTTGTATACTTCTGTGGTGCTTTAACTTTTTTGAACATACATTTTGCACACACTTGCTCTCACTCGCATCTGGACTAACTCCCAGGTATTGACACATCTGCCCCCCCCCCCCCTGCTGTAACCGAAGCAGAGTGATGTGTACATGGACCACATTTAGCCAGCACCACCTTTGTGTCATCCCCTTTGCCCCAGAAAAGGGCGGTGCCAAGATGGGTGTTTACGTGTATATTCATAATCTATGTTCTCCAGGAAAATAAAATGCCGTGAATTGAACTATTTTGTCCTTACATTGGTTTGACACCATTTCGCTGCACTATGAGAGCCTCGTTTTGAGGCAAGAAACCACTGGGTCCGGTCTGGATGAGAGATGGGCTAGTTGTGTCGCTAGCAGTCCTGCTAAATTACTGCAACTTCCCTGCATGAAGGACTTCTTACCCCACCCTCCTTCGTAGTAATCATGGTTTCAGCTCTTAGAGAACAAATACATAAATATTTTTTTTTTAGATGTTCATGTTCCCATATATATATTTTAGAAAGCTGGGTTAAGTGCTATATGCAAGCAGAAAAAAAGATGTAGGAAATAATTATAATTTTCCATTATTACTTCTCCCTAATATGCAATGGAGTGTAGTGTAACAATGGTTGCAATCCTCTGTCACTTTAATGCTGTACGTGCACATCGGTTGCTGTGTGGATGTCGGGTGCCGAGGAAACAGGACTTTACAATGATGGGAACTAATAGTTGTCACTTCGCAGCACCGCTGTGTTCCCAGAGCGCCTTATTCGTTCCAACCAATCACAGATAGTCCCCGGGCCGCAGTCGCTGCCACAGGCTGACCACACTGTTGTCGGACGAATATTGCTGTACCATTATCTTCTGCTTTTCATCGCTTTTCTTTTCCCTTTTTTTCTTTTTCTTCTGCTGTCAGGTAGGATTTTGAGCGTGTAAATGGCATAATCATGTTCACATTTCACTGTCTGTTCTGTATATCTGCTTCACCATTCAAAGAGACAAACAAAACTGTTTTCCAGTATAACCTTTTCATTTTTAAGAGCGGTATGATGCGACACTTGTAGCTGTCACTCTTGGTGCTTGGCTTATGCTTCATTGTCTTAATATTCCAAATAAAACTGTTAAGTGTAATCCACACTGGCCCATTATATAATATTGAGTTTGTTTGTTTGTTTTATATTGTGGTGTCCTGGCAGGGTTGGATATAGTATGTGTTTAGGGGATGCTTGATTTCATTTAATGGTTACAAGACAGCTCTGCATTCAGTATGTACCAAATTTCTTCGTCTTAGATGTACCTTCAAGCAGCGTTCAAGTTGACTGTATTGTGAAGCACTTAAATCATAATTTTATTGACTGGTGGCTGAAAAACATTGATGCAATAACATCAATTTATGAAGTCAAAGACTCATAACAGACCTTCACATATTCCCATTTTCAATTAAGGACCAAAAGGATATACTATACCCTCGATTTCATAAACGGCCTAATTAATGTCATGTTTATCCAGAATTCCAAGCATTTAAAAAAACATCCTGTAGCTTAGATGAAAAACATTCCTAATAAAGCAAAGCACACAGCTGCAGCTCTGAGACTGCTCAACTAAAGCAAGCCTCAATGTGCAGTGATTGGAATGAGCTTATGTCACTGCAAGTTCTGCTGGGAAACATACAGGGAAGGATTGGATCTCTGGAGCCTAATGTTGTAGAATAAAGCCTTCATTGGCAATGTTTTAGGTGCCGAGTCAAAATTTATTTTTCGTCTAAATTAGGGTTGGCCGACATTTCATATCTCGATAGTGATAAATATAGCAAAAACAAAAAAAAGGGGCAGGAATGAAATGATCAGCTTTCATTTAGAGCAACACATTTAATTCATACAAAAAACAGAATTACATGAAAACCATTTGGGAGTTACAGGTGGCACAATATCTTCTGGGTTACAGTATATAATAGTACGGTTCAGCCCCCAAACCACACACACGGATGACTCGCATTCCTCCCAGCCTACCACTCAGCCCACAGTCGACCTCCCTCACTGCAGCAGCCAATGCGAGCAAACACATCCAAGCTGCTTGGTATTAAGTATTTGTTCATTCTAAATGATGTATAAATAGCATGTGGGTTATCGGTTTCAAGTTAGCTACCCAAGGCTTATGAATAATTGACACAC
This sequence comes from Pseudoliparis swirei, assembly GCF_029220125.1. Lineage (NCBI taxonomy): Eukaryota > Metazoa > Chordata > Actinopteri > Perciformes > Liparidae > Pseudoliparis > Pseudoliparis swirei. The sequence continues at coordinate 6,965,869 of NC_079404.1, read as the reverse complement.
CCAGGAGGAGGGAGAGCTACGCTGCCATAAGGGGCAGTACACATTTTTGGTTCAAGGAATAGCAACAAAACTGAGAAACAAACTCTTACTATTCCTACAGCACACTCGTATCTGTACTGTGAAAACGCACACTCAAGCTTCCTGTTCAACACGCCGGCACGACATAATAGAAACCAAGCAATAACTACAGCAAAAAGTTGTGAAATCTAGAGTTGTATGTCGGTCACCGACAGGAGATGGAGGATGAAAGTGCAGATGATGAAGTTTGTGTCGGTTTAACAGCAGGCTAAACCCTCCAGATGGCATCTCGCTGTGGCCCAGTCAGCTCTGACTGAGATGCCTCCTTGTGTTTGCTCTGCTCTATCTCTGGTTGGCATGTTGAGCTGCAGCAAGCGTTTGTTGTTGGCGATTGCACAGCAATGATGAGAACTATACCTACCCCCCCCCCCCCCTCTCTCTCTCTCTCCGCTGTCAAGATAAAAGTAGCTTTTTTGGTTATGAAGGATTCACAAACAAATGTCGTGCTTTCATTTGGAAAGATGCACTTACTCGACTTACCTATAGCTAGCTAGTTAGCCAGCTTGTTTGTTTTCTTTTATACATGCACTGCCCACACTCCCTCTGATGCACGCACACACACATGCTACTAAGAGGTGTGCACTTGAATAAAATACATATATATAAGGTGTTAGCAAGCGAGACATTAGACTGAGTGAGAGTATAGACCTTTGGACAAGTGAGGTTAGCCAGGGCTCTCAAGTTTTGAAGACAGGCAAGCAAGAGTGACATTTCCATCAGCAGCAGCAGCAGCAGCCCCCCCCCCCCCTCCCCCCGCAAAACTATTTATTTAAGTTGCAACATATTGAGTAATCAGGTCTTTATACTTCTCTAGCCAGGATAATCTTTCCAGCTTTGTAGCCCTGTTTTCTGAAATCACTGGCATAGTCTGAGGAAATATTTCCTCTTACATTTTCCTGCGCTCATCTGACTCCTGTCTCGCTCGGCTTTTCATGTCCTTCATTTCTCCGGCCCTGAACCCAAACCCACGGTGCTAAGCCCAGAGCTCAAGGCAGATACACACCACATGGCTGCCTGCATGTCATACTGAAGAAGAGGAGGAAGAGCACAGAGCGAGGGGCAGGACAAATTGCGATGAAGAAGTCACCGATCTCTAATTTACACAGCGGCTTCCAAACAGTAAGCGGCTGTTTCACCTCCTCACCCCTGCAGACTCCCCACCTGTCCCAACATCTGTTTGCCAAATGGCGTCCAGGTTCTGACCCACATAATGTGATTGAAGTCGAAAACGCCCGTCTATAACCCACCTTCTTGACCGCACTTTAGCCTCTTCCTCCGTCCACACCACCTCCTTCTTTGTTTATGTCTCCGCCCCCTCCACTCCGGAGAAGTCGGACCACATGTGAACAGTAAGCGAACTACATCTGAAGTGACTCTCTCTCTCGCTCTCTCTGAAACACTGGAACATGTCGGTGGGAATGCCCTTTTAATTCCGGTGCACCCATTCTCCTTCACTCTTTCAATTACATTCATATTCGTCATTACTGTCTCCCTCCTTCATTCCCAATCTTTGTATACATTTATGTAAATTCATACAAAGTAGGGGAATGTTTTGATTCTCCAGCTCAGATTGCAGGGTTAAAGTACGTCCAATCTATATTCTTCTCTCCTTTCATTCGGCATCCGTGCTCCCATTTCGACCACTTTTCTTCTCTCCCATTCCCCTGTGTCCTCCTCCGCTGCTATGTATCATTGCTGCTTGGCTGGGCTCATTCGGCAGCCCTGCTTACTCTCACCCTCGGCCTTCCCCAGTCGCTCAAAACAAAACTACGAGCTGAAAGATGCGAAAAAGCTCTCTAGAGTTGATGGGAATTTGGATTCATCGCCTGTCACATTATTCAGTCATCTGTGAATTACATAAATAAAAGTCGTGATTGAAGTCGGTTGGGGGCTGTCAAGACTAGACATTATGAGGTTTCCTTCCCAAGCCGGCTTTCTCATAAGAGTAAATTGGCTGAGACCACGAAGGAGCCAGGAGGCTCTTCTTAGTCCGGACCTCCCTTCGGGAGAGCAGCTCCACCACTTAGCTGTCACACTGGCCCCTCTCCGCGGTTCCTAGTGACTCACACAGCTGTTGTCCCACAGCCGAGCAACCTGCCCACTTTGTTGAAGATTCACTTGTTTTGTGACTGTGTTGGCATGTTTTATTTTATCTGGCAACTATGGCACACGTTACTCTGCTCCAGGATAGAAACCTTATATATGAACGTCTGTGGCGTTGAATGATCTTCTTTGACGTACCATAAATGTTAAAGGGACATTGTAAAAGAATGTTTGCGTTACATTAAGTTGAGCACTGGGCCTAGTTTATTGCCACTTTCTGGGAATATTTTCACTTTGGCTTCACACTGCACCACAGACTGTATTCTGTACTTTTGCTTTAGTTGGAACCTTGATTATCAAGCATGGCAATAGTTTCAGCTTAACTGGAAATTTGAACAGTAATTTTAGCTGTTTTAAAAAATGTTTAGCTTTTTCTTGTAATCTTGTTTCCTTGAACGTTTCTTGGAGCTCACTGCTCTTTTCTCAGCAAGAGCTCTGCTTCACATCCTGCATGAGAGCTGCCCAAATCAACCACAACTGGAGCTGTTGCCTGTTGGGTAACTTGCTCTTGGGCATCTCCGCACTTCTGAAGCTGTGACCTCAACTCGTTGTACGTTTTCTGTCGACCCAATTATATCGAGGTATTCTGACACAAACCGTTGCTTTATCCAGTGACGTGCGGTGAGGTTCATGGTTGGTGAGGCACTGACTCCTTCAGTGTCAGATTTACAAATATATAAACCCAAAAGGGTATATTATTCAATTGGCTCCTGGTTATTTCATGTCTCATCAGAATTCTTCACACATCACACACACACACGGTACATATTACAGATACGTAAAGGTAAACAAAAGTTTGAAGCAAACCTTTTAGCACCGGCGTTGGTCTACCTGTGTTAATCACGTCCACTTTTGACTGAAAGTCCAGTTTTGAGACATTTTTAAGGTGAGATATATAATCCTCTTCCATGTTGGCAGTCTGGCGTGGCAAAATACAAAAACAAATGGACTTGACTCGCCTGGCACCTCAGCGTAGAAGAAGCAGCAACAAGTACCCGTTGGCTCATGAGCGCCCCCTTCAGGGCGGCAGAGTATTATCTGCCTCACCCTGCGCCTTTTCACTGCGGTTTTATTTCCCATCAGCAAAACTAAATATGTCACTTACAAACATTAAACTGTAATGGTTAAAGACCTTAGCCAGACTGTGGAAAATCAGGGCAAAGAAACATATCTGCAAACATTATATTGGCGACATGCAGAGATACGGCAACCCGCACGGGCCAATTGCATGTCTCAACCCAGTTTGTGATGGATTGCGCAATCAGAGGTGAGGCTCGACTCGTCGCCTCAACTCTCGTTTCATCCTGTATTTTAACAGGAAATAGGCAAATTCAGCGATTTTGACTTTTAAATGTTCGAAATTAGTCATACATAAAGATCGGTGGACAAATATTAATATATATTTGATGTTATCATTATTATTATTATTTTATTTGTTTAAACTTTTTTTACTCATGATGACAGGTGAGGCTCTGCCTCACCTGCCTCCCCTGACCGCACGTCCCTGGCTTTATCCCATACTGAAAGCAATATTCCAGACTTCATGCTGTATGTCTTAGCTAGCGGCCGACGCTCTGCACTGCTCTCATATGGCGGTTACTGCTAATAACGCCGTTCCAACCCTTGATGTCGCTGCAGAAGAGTAGCGCCCACCCTCCACTTCCCTCTTTGGTAAACACAGTTGGTTCTGTCAAGCCGAAAGAATGTCGTTGTTTGCAATTGTCTGTCCTATTTGCCCCGGTAGTTGTAGCTGGTGGATAGTCTTGTGGGGGTAATAGCTATGCTTTGAATTCCTTTTTGAGAAACTTTTAAAGGATAGAAATTGAGCACAATTATGGATTTGGGTTTAATTCTTTGTAGTTTTGGCCATCGTCAAACTGACATTTTTATTATTCAAAATAATATGCTGTAGTTGATATCAGGGATCCACATTGTAGCTTCCTTTATTACCATAACCGCACATGCCGTAGCTTATTTGTTAATACCACATACATCATCCGGCCCCAAAATAGTGACAAGTGTACCAAATGCTGCAGCTAAAATTAGTCCCCAGACAATGCACCATCTACTGCCGTTTGAGCCACATTTGCTCCGAACAACAGCAACAGGTTGTTTTATGGCGTTATTGTATATCAAACAGCAGAAATCCTGTAATCATAGTTCTGAATAGGTAGATGTCTTCTACGTCCTCGGAAAGGGCCGCTAGGCACACGACACGCCAACGCTCCCACGCGTCCATCGTGTGACCAGCTGCCAACGTCCCGGCGAGACAGGCAGGTTCCCTCGAACCCGAGCTTCTCGTCGAGAAGATGGTGTCAATTGTGTTGAGAGACCAGTTGATCAAATCCATGGTTTTTAGTTCGAAGAGCGATGCGGAGAGAGTCTCTCAAGTATAGGACAGGGCAAGACATGACGACAGGAGCCAAGCATGGAAGGTCATGGGGAGGAGAGGGAGAGAAAAATGCGCCCGCCTTCGGAGAAAGCCAAACGAGAAACCTTGTTGATCTGATGATTGGCCCACAAAGGTCAGTTGCTGAACTTCCCTTCTGCAGCTGCAGCCACACTGCTTGAATGCACACAGCTAATCTCCCCTCTGCCTGTTGTCTAGAACGAGGGATACCACAAGCAATTGGTTAACAGAAAGGGTTTTATTTAACTTAGGTATCAGAAAACAGTGGCGTGTGGAGTCAGTAGTTTTATTGATGGAGGTGAGTGCAGGCATGCGTGCTTGAGTGAGTGAGTGAGTGAGTGATGTTGTATAATGCCAAGTCAAACCACACTCTTTGACAAACACCTGTCTCAAACACCTGTTTCAGGACGGAGAGAGAGACCGCCTGTGACCAGAGGGCCTTTAAACAGAATGCACTGACACAAAGTCCACGTGTCGCCAGAGTCACCTCAAGTGTTTCCACTCTCCTGATGACCTTCTGCCACGCTCAGGGACACCAGCCAGTGGCAGAGAGGGTCATCACACCCCATAAGACGGGGGTTGCAGAGGATCACATAAACAAACACAACATCAAAACGTACTCTCTGCCAGACCTGGCTTACGCCAACCCCACAGCAACCACCCAGCTCATATGGAGCAATTGTCAAGAGGGTTGCACAGGGAAATGAGGGGCAAGACATATTTACATTTGAATTACCCAACTGAAGCTTGCAAGAGTGCATCCGCGACCACATTATAACGGCCTTTAACGTGCCGGATGTCCAGATCGTGAGATTGCAGGAACAGTGACCACCTAATCAACCTCTGGTTAGGGCAACGCAGGGTATGCAGAAAGGTAAATGGGTTGTGGTCTGTGTAGACCACCACTGGCGAGAACCCCAGACCACACATATACATTCATATACATTTTAGAGTCTATCGGAGAAATGACCTGTATACTCTGTCAAAATGTTGTCTTGCACTGAATGTGAAGTCCCAATATGTCCGCACCACCTGGGTCTGAATTTTGAACTAGAAATGCCTTCTCTGCACCAGTGTCAAGATAGATTTATGTGCATTAACTTTTCATTGATTCTGAATCTAAAATGTGTTTTAATGGTTTGTAGACTTTGAAGAGCACAGTAAATGGGTGTTTAACCCTGGGAATGTGACAAGCATGAAACCAGCTTTCTTTGTTTGTCAAGACAAGACAATGTCGGCCCTAAATTAAGCGCTGTGCTGAATCACAACCCCAGAGTGTTTTCTAGTTTATCTGTGCGGTGGACGTGAAGACACAGATGTTTCATTCGGGACCTGTGTGCGATTACCATTGTGGCTGCCAAGGCAAAGCACATATCGTTTGAGATTCCGCTTCTGGCCAAAAGCACAACGAGTCCTGCAACAGGAAATGACAGATCTTGGTGCTGGTGCTAAAAATAATGCCTGTTGTTAATAGAGCCCAAGAGTACAGCAAATATTATTGCAATTAAACCACATGCTCAGAAACCGGGTCCTTCTTTTCAGAGAATGATCCAGGTGGCTGCCAGTGGAAGACAAACAGTGAGTGGCAAGTCAAAGCTTGGGTGTTGGTAACGATGGTGGTGGGGGATGTCTGAGTCAAACACATTCCTGTGATGTTATGCCACAGTGCACTGAGTCAGAGAATACAACATGCCATTTTTTTTCAATTTAATATTTTTAGTCTTTTTCGCAATGACATCCTGCACTTCTTTCCCTGACTTCACTATTGTACCTGAGAGGGAGAACTACAGAGAAGAGGTGCATCGGGTGCTGCAACATTGGCATCAAACCTGACACTAACGCCACTCCGGTTCACCTCCCCCTTTTCCCATACCCACACATGCATATATACACATGTACACTGGCAAGCTCAAACCCTGGCACTCAGCGGTGCCGAGCTAAGAATGGAGCACTCCTTCGACTCACGCAATGTGGTTTGCTGAAATGTCCTGCAATAAAAACGTGTTTGGGAAGATACCCATTATAAATGTGTGAGGAGAGAGGAAAGAGGCGAGAGCCTGCCAGCCAGCGAAGAGAGAGAAAGCAAAGAGGAGGAGGGGAGGGCTGTGGAGACAATGTAGAGGAAGAGAAGGATCAGGGAGCGAAAGGGAGGTTAAGGGATATTCTCCTCGTTGACCACTGGATACCCTACCACCCCTCGGCAAGAAAACAACATACAAAACGCACAATCTGGCTTCTTTTGTGTTCTCTCGTTCTCCAATTTCTTTTTTCAAAATCCTGTTTTCATTTAGGACATGGCAGCATCCTAACTCTTGAGTTTCCCAAACCAAAAGCTATTTCCTGATTCACTGCCTCTCATATAATTATTCCGCTGGACTGTATTCATAATTTTTTCCCCCATGCCTCTCTTTTTCAGCACTGCCTGTTCTGTGCTCACTGTGACATCACAGCCTCGAAACACAAAGGCTGCCCGGCTTGTACTCTGTGGGTCAGAGGTTGCGACTGCTCCTACTCCCTCACAATACTTAATCCATGTTTGCATGTCGCATTAATGTGTGAACCTGATCGAATTTTATGAAACGCTGTTGTGTGTGATAATTGAATTTGAATTGCTTGTAATGCGCGCTCAAATCTGCAGTTGAAAGGGCACCCTCGGTCACCACAGGGCATAAAGAAAGCTGCACGAATAAATATTGTAATATTAAGAATGGGTGGAATACATGCAACGCAAAAGCTGTTGTTGATGAACTCACTCAGCCTGATGGAGCATTTGTAGCGTCTTTCAGACAATTGTTTTTGACTTTGCAGCCCACAACTTTACGGTTTGGGCTCACACTCAGTATTCTCATATACGTCATTCCAAGTTATAAAGTTAGTGACTTTTCGGGGTTGATCTATAGATATAATTGAGTATCATCTGCATAACGATGAAAGTTTATATAGTGTTTCCTGATAATATTGCCCAATTGAGGCTTCATCGTTTACTAATACAAATTGAGATCGATCTGATGAATAGGATTTAAACCAACTTAGTGCCGTGCCTGAAATACCAATCGACTGATCCAGTCTCTGTAATAGGATGTCATGGTTCTTTAACTTTGCACCTTCAATTGAAATGTATAAAAAAGACGCAATCTCCACGTTTGATGAATTACATTGCGTGTCCAAATGCTCCTGGCCCGGCCCCTCTGTCAAATTTTAGAACCAATTGTGGCCCGCAAGTCAAAAAGTTTGCCCACCCCAGCACTAACCTGTGCAGCTGCAAGTCATTCTCCAATCAAGCTCCAGGCTTGATATTCGCCAGCCCTGCACTCATTATTATTCTAATATTTATTTTCATTGATGCTCTGATGTGCACCGATGCTGTGATTTTTTAAATGTCCCCACTGTGGGACGAATAAAGGAATATCATATATTAATGTTTTAGGAAGTGCCAGCAGCTAGATCTATCTCCAGTATTGCAAATAGAGAATTGACTATTTGGTGAATACACTAGTCCAGGGGTGTCCAAAATCTGGCCCGCGAGCCAATCGTGGCACGCGGTCAGATTTCATATGGCCCGCAGCTTCGGTCTTATAATGTATTATCTATGGCCCGCCAGCACTGTTAAATATATAATACAACTTTCAAATGCAATTCCTCCTTCAACCGCTAGGCTACAGTATTGGACTTATACTTTGGCATCGTTCAATTGTTCGTCTCGCGAGAACAAGGCAACCGTGTGATAGTTAGTACAGCTTTACTGTTGCGCACACGGTGCAGCGAATTCTTCTCCGATCATTTCTCCCATGGCAAGTAAAAAGAGGAAAGTTGACAATGTGTGCCGCCGCTTTCAGGAGAAATGGGAATTACAGTATTTCTTCACTGACACTCGAGGCAATTGTGTTTGCCTAATTTGTCGAGAGACGGTTGCCTCGTTTAAGGAATTTAATGTAAAGAGACACTACCAGACAAAACATGCCAACGCATTTGACAAGCTAACGGCGAGTGACCGCGCTGAAAAAGTGAAGCAACTCAAAGCTGCTCTGGCTTCACAACAGCGATTCTTCACGCGGGCCAATGATTCAAATGAAAACGTTACCAAAGCAAGCTACGAAGTGGCGATGTTAATAGCTAAAAATGGCAAACCTTTTACAGAGGGTACGTTTATCAAGGACTGTGTCATGAAAATGGTGGAGAACATTTGCCCCGAGAAGAAGCAAGAATTTATGAACGTTTGCCTGGCTCGTAACACTGTGGCACGGAGAATTGAGGACATATCGTCAGATATTCATAGACAATTGAGGGATAGGGGAGTGACTTTTGATTATTTTTCATTAGCCTGCGATGAAAGCACAGATGCATCTGACACTGCACAGCTACTGATTTTTTTAAGAGGAGTTGATGACGACATGAACGTAACAGAGGAGCTGCTTGACCTCCAAAGCCTCAAAGGCCAAACAAGAGGAACGGATTTATTCGCTGCTGTTTGTGCAGCTGTTGAGGATATGAAACTACCATGGAGTAAAGTTTGTGGGATTATTACCGATGGTGCGCCTGCCATGACTGGTGAACGAAGTGGATTGTCCACACTGATCTGCAATAAAGTCAGCGAAGAAGGAGGTAACGCTATAAAACTCCACTGTATCATTCACCAGCAGGCTCTCTGCGCAGAAATTCTCAAATTTGAGCACGTTATGACACCGGTGGTAAAGGCAATAAATTCCATTCGATCTAAAGCTCTATACCACCGCCAGTTTCAGCAGTTCTTGCTTGACATCCAGGCTGAATACGGAGACGTAATATATCACAATGATGTGAGGTGGCTCAGTCGGGGGTCTGCATTGAAGCGATTTTTCTCTCTCAGAGGGGAAATCGGACATTTTTTGGATGAAAAGGGACAACCAATGCAAGAACTGTCAGATCCTGTATGGCTGGAAGATTTGGCTTTTTTGGTTGACAAAACGAAGCATCTGAATGCACTGAATGTTAATCTTCAAGGACGAGACGCAGTGGTGAGCCAGCTATATGCACACATCAAGGCCTTTGGAAGCAAGCTGCAACTTTTCCGAAGACACTTGTCACAATCGGAACCCTGTACTGCACATTTCCCAGCTTTGAAAGAGGTCATTGACAGTTTTCCACAGGACCACATCGGTGCGCAAATGGAGAAATATGCAGCAGACGTCACATCTCTTTCTGTGGAAATAAACAAACGCTTTCGGGATTTTGCAGCTATTGAAAAGGAGATGTTGCTTTTCTCTTCTCCCCTCTCCGTGGACCCTGATGATGCTCCTCCACAGCTGCAGCTGGAGCTCATTGAGCTGCAGTGTGACGACGAGTGGCGCGGCAGACACCAGCAGCTTTCTCTTGTTGACTTTTACCGGCAGCTGGACTGAACTCGCTCCTAGTTCTAATGGTAGCAATTTGCACAAGTGTAATAGTCTCAGCCGTGTGGAAACCACTCAGCTCCCACACTCACACGTGTGTGATTATGAGCACTCATTAAATTCATAAATCATTACTTTAATGAGTCGGGTGGAAGAAAAATACAGATTGCCTCGCAAATGACAGCTATTTTATCCATTTGTCAATTATAAAGTAATATTTCATAATTGATATGAAGCACAACAGAGAGAGCTTGTGGGGCTCCAGGGTGGTGAAGTTGATACAAGGCACTTACTTCTTGTTGGTGATTGGCAGATGTATGAGAAATAAATGACGGGCTTGCAAGTGTATGGTCTTCTGACTAAACTACTTCATTTATTTGACAGATACACTTTTACCCTCTCAACTTTTTGAAACTGTTATAGAGAGCTGAAATGATTATTATCCTTGACCAGAAACAAAGATTAAAGTCTAAAGTCCAATTGTTCTTCTATTTGTTCATGTTTCTCAAATGTTTCATTGATCTCTTCAGGCCAACAGTATGTACCTGACAATACTCTCTGAGCCGGACCTGTTTGTTGCAAAGTAAAAACACAAATGTACCTTTAGTTATTTTCAATAGGGTTCTTTATTTTGTTATCATCGGTGCCTCTTCAGTGTTGGTAAATTCTCTATGATCATTTTGAAATATGCACCTGCAGTGTTATACAAATGATAATAATATTAATCAATTAAATTCCCTGTTTCCTCTTATATTACAGTGATGTTTTGTTCCCTTGCACCTACATCTGTCTATAATGATGCATAAATTACTTTATGTTCTGGTACGCGATCAGTAAAGATAACAATTGTTTATGAGTATATTTGAATAAAATTGGGAACAATCATCCTGAACGTTGCTGGCCGTTTCTCCATTTCATTTATATCAACAATATATTATAGATAACAGTAATAACAATAAGGCCTTAGAGTCAAATGGAAATCAAAAAGGGAGAATATTTATTTTATATAAAGTGTCATACATTGTCAGATATTTTCACTATATCAGAAAAATGATACAATATAAAGAAAGACATATCGAGAAGGTTTGTTGAACATGTATATAATTGTGCTACTCAGCAAATAAACAGTAACAATACTGTACATACATGAACATACGGGATTTTATGCGACAAATGACATTTGAACGTTTTTAGATGGTTATTTCTCGTTCAGCCTGAAGCTTCAGTCTCCTCCTTGATTTCTTGTCAGCAGATGATGCAAACAGCGGATGACAGCTTCCTGTCTGGATGACAGCTTCCTGTGTGGGAGGAGCTTCCCGAACCCGTCGGCACAGAAGAAGCAGATGGAAACAAACTACGTCCTCTGCTGGTGGGGACGGGACCCTCCTCGTCCTCCTGGCTGGCGGGTGGTGTCGGGGTGGGGGGGCAGCTAGGACCTTATTCACTGGGTCTTGGACTCTGGGGTGCTGAGAGGGGTTCAGAGGTCTACTGGGGGTCTGGGCATCGGGATGGTTGACGCCCACCATCAGCTTCCCCAAGAGTGAGACACAAGCCCAGTGGAGTCCTGCCTGTGAGACACAAACACAAGAGATGAATACTTTTGAACTCAACGACACATTGTTGTGTTGAATCTGGCCTCCATTGATGGAATCGTACGACTTCTGTAGTCTTGGAGAGGGATTACTTACTCAGCCCACTGAAAGAAAGACCACCGCCGCTGTCCATCTGGTGCTGTGGTCCTCATCTGGTCCTCATCTGGTCCTCTGGTCCTCTGGTCCTCCATCCTCCTCAGCTGGTCCTCTGGTCCTCCTCATCTGGTCCTCAGGTCCTCCATCCTTCTCATCAGGTCCTCTGGTCCTCATCTGGTCCTCATCTGGTCCTCTGGTCCTCCTCATCTGGTCCTCAACCTGGGTAAAAGAAACTTGGAGACTTTTCTTAACGTTAGTAGTTTTTATCACACATCTGTCTGGTTCAGCCACCTTCACCTAACTCTAAAAATAACCAGAGAGAGTCAAATGAACACCGGGAACATATCTGATTTATTGCAGAGAATACAAACACAGCTCATACTGCAGTCGCACAGAGACCCGACAGCCCGGCACCCCAAACTCTCGCAACACCCCCCACAAAAGCCCCAGAGGAACCCAGGAGAAAGCCTTGTCCAAGTCCACAAAACACATGTAGACTGGTTGGGCAAACTCCCAGGACCCCTCCAGCAGTCTTGCGAGGGTAAAGAGCTGGTCCACTGTTTCACAACCGGGACGGAATCCGCACTGCTCCTCTTGAACCACGAGGACCGCAACCCACAAGGAGACGACCCCCTCCTTCTCCGGGGAAAACTCCCAACATGGCGGCGCTCAGACGAGGGCTTGGAAGTGTTTCTCTGGTCCAGGCGACGTAGCTAAAGTCTGGAAGATGAAAATGTCGAAATAATACTTACCGAATTTTTTAGGCATCAAATCTGTGGTTGGTTTGTCAAGATTAAGCCTCCTGAAAATAGTGCTCCGACGATTTGGTGGTTGGATGGTAAATATATTTCACGGTGAAGAACCGGAGTAAACTCATTCGCAAGAAACATCATAGGTCTGTCAAGTTGTTCCAATTCTAAAGTCCCCATGTAGCCAACCACGGTCCAGATGCCCGGATGGGACTTGCTCCACTTTACCGAATGCAGAATGCATTTCCCACCAGCATCAGGGAACAATGGCGGAGGAGACAATACACAACTGGAAGGTGAAACTTTGAAATGGTATTTTCTTGAGGTGAGATGTGAGTTGTTTAGGCGTCACATCTGGTCGGGTTGTCAAGATTAAGCCTCCATGAAAATGGATCTGAGGTGATGATGTCGTCAGGTGAGCTGCTGTTCTAATTGCAGGATGACCGTACTGCATCCTCCCGTGCCTGGGACTCCAAAGTACACATCTGGGGGCGGAGCTTCTTCAGGATGATCCGCACCAAAACCTCTTCTACAGGATGAAACCTATTGCCAACCCCGCCACACGCGAGGGAAGGCTGTCTGGTGCTTTGTCAGTCCTGCCAGACATAAAGGTTTAAAATCCTGCAGCGAACAGGCTGGGGGTCTCAATCCGAGTCGCTGTCCTCCTCCCACTGCCAGTGTGTTCTGTTTGTGGAGGATCCGAGGCCTGAAGAGGAGGGCGGAGGTCGTGGTCCTCATCTCAAAATGCGTTCTTGTCTGAACTTGTGAAACATCTTAAGTCTGTCAAGTTGTTCCAATTCTGAAGTTCCCATATAGCCAAAGTGGGAGGAGTCACATCCGAGCCCGGGTGTGACTCCTCCCACTTTAACAGTGATGCATCCTAAATGATTTGTCATCCTTGGGAGACAAATATCCCAGAATTCTGCCTCCTTAAAATTGTGCTGGGACAATTTGGTGGCGTGATGGTAAAAATGCTTCACAGGGAGGAGCCCGAGTAAACTCAAGAGCAAGAGCAGCTGATGTGATGATGTCATCAGGTGAGCTGCTGTTATAAAGGCAGAATGACCGCACTGCGTCCTCCTGACCATGAGACTCCAAAGTGCAAAACGGGGACGGAGCTTCTTCAGGATTGACCGCTCCAAAACCTGTGCTGCAGGATTAAACCTATTCCCAACCCCGCCAGACGCGAGGGAAGGCTGTCTGGGGCTTTATCAGCCCTGCCAGACATGAAGGTTTAAGATCCTGCAGCAAGCAAGTGGTCGGCCTCAATCCTCGTCGCTGTCCTCATCCGTCTGCCAGTATCTTCGGAAGGTAGCACAGTCCCTGAAGTCCTCTTCTCTGGTCCTCTTGGTGGAGGGTCCCGCGCCGTCCTCTTCCCTGGTCCTCTTCACGGAGGAGCCGAGGCCGGAGGTGGAGGGGGCGGAGTCCTCTTCGTCCTCTTCGTCCTCTTCTGGCCGGGGGAAGAAGGGGGGCGGCGCACCAAGGAAGGGGATGGGAGGAAGGAAGGGCTGGTCATCTTCTTCGTCCTCCCTCTCGGACATGGAGCCGTAGCCGGAGTCCTCGCTGTCCGTGTTGGCCTCCCATCCCTCGTCGTCATCAAATGGGACCTGGGGACCCCAACCACCGCGATCCCAACCACCGCGATCCCAACCACCGCGATCCCAACCACCCTCAGGCATGGCCTGACCCACAAATGCAACAACAGCCTCACCTCGATTACCTTCGTCGTCTAAGGCGATCCGGAAGACGTCCATCGCAGGCAGCAGCACGATGTCGTTCAGAGCAGCTAAGAGGGAAAGGTTCAAACCGTCAGGATTTCTCGTAACAGGAAATAAATATTTCTGTATTACATTTAGCAATAATATATTATTATTAGAAATAATAGAAAATTAAAAAGACACAGCGTATCCTTACAACGACAGACCACATAAGAGTGCTGAAGAGTGCATAAGAGCCTTTTATACATTTAACAGTTACATCCAACATAGTGCAGCTCTGTTTAAACAGATGAGGGAATCAGAATCAAGTAATGCTGCTTCCATGTGACACTTCATGTTAAACTTTAATACATTTTGTAAATATTAAAAAAATATGTTTCACAAAGATGGACATGTTGACAATATAATAAAGATGTATTCTAATGGAAATCATAATAATAATAATTATCGTTATTGATAATGTCAGCAACATTTGCATATGTCTTAAACAACAAAGTGGGATTCATAATGAATTAGTTAATTTAATAATTATTCATTCATAAAGTTTGGGGGCCTTTCACAGCTTTTGGTGGTCAATTAAGCGACAGTTGAGCTCTCGGCAAAGACATTTATTCAGGACGTCGGTGAATAAAAATATGAATAAATGGTTCGCGATAAACGGCGTGAACGTATTTAATATACATGAAACCACGCGCGTCATGACGCACAGTGAAACATGGCGACACAGTAACCTCTTTGCTTTATAACTCATTATTCTCCCGTTCACGAGGTGCACCTCAGGGCGCGTGGAGGATGCTGGAGGCAGCGCGCGCTCTGCGCTGCCATCAGTTAACGCTACTTAACAGATCGCTCTCTTGTCCCCCCGAAAGCAAAGCACCGCAACAACGAGCACAGTGCATTTCAATGTTAAATGTCAAATAAATCACTTTAATAGCTAAAGTAAAGGAGCAGATGTGTGTACAGTAAGTCCCGTTTCAACGGGCACAACAGAGCAACTCAGGGTCACGTGCATGCAGGTCACGTGACCGCGGAGGCCGCAACGCTTCACATCGAACGAAATAAATGCACTTTGCAAATTTTACTTGAAAATTCTATAAAAACGTTCGAGGCGCCATCTTTTTTCTGTAATTGCCAAGTTAAACTTAGACGTTTTGATAACTTAAATCCAAAATCATAGGGGTTTCGACGGCCTACACTAATTGTCAACACACTCCGCACATCTTCAGCAATTTTCAAGACAGTCTGCACCTCAAATATTTTTTTACACGACGAATCATCGACTAAGGGTCACTTTTCACAAAACATCGTTTTCCCCTCATTGGCAGACAACATTTTAAACCTTAAAACTCACTGATTTCTAAACTAAGAACACTTTTATGGATTTAAGGGGACACATTAATAATATAAATGCTAAATTAAATGTAAAATGGGTCTTACCGTCACAGTTATAGTCCAAATCAAAGCCCAGTCCGTTCAGCAGGGGCTCGTCCTCGGTTCTCGGTCGTCGGAGGGCCTCTTTCAGGGTCTCAGGGTCTCTCGTAGTCCGGATCTGGTGTCGTTCGGTTCGCCAACAAGTTTTGTATCCAGCAAAAAGTCTCAAGAAGTGCAAAAGTTTCAAGGTATCCTTCACAGGTTTGGGTTCACAGGAGAGTCCACGGGGGGGTTCAGCTCATGTCAAAGTCCAAAGTGCAAAGGGAAGAATCAGAACGTCCGCGGCCTTTTTATAGCCTCGGTCGGTTTCCATGGCATTGACGTTACTGCACGTGCGTGCGTGCCTGCGTGCGTGCGATTGAGCAATACAGAGAGATATTAATGATTTCCCCCATATTTTTCTAATATAGATTTGATTCATTATTATTATTATCATTATCATTATTCTTATTAATATTATCAGTATATTATTTCTCAGTGATCTGTTGCTATTCAGTGCAGCTGTATGCGCTGTAAAGCCAAACATGCTGCTAATTATATTATATATTATTATCTTATTATTTAAAAGGGACCATGAGTTAAAACATAAATGTCACCATTTGATGCACTGTACCAGATTAGCTGCACATCATTTGCATATGTAGTCCCTTGACAGACCATAACAAACATAAAACAATAACAAACAGTACATTTATATGTGAACAACTTGACCTGCTGTTGGCATCAGAAGGAAAAGTCAGGGGATCAGTCAAGGATAATCCTCTGCGGATCATGAATGTCAAACAAAATATATCATCTAATATTTGCTTACGTATTTCAGTCTGGGGTGGACCGATTGAGCCTCTGTTTGTGAAATACAAATGTGATGCAAAAAAAGAAAAAGAAACACTTTCATACTTTATTGCTTGTGGTATTTCCTCAGGATGAACAGTATAGGCCTACAAAGCCAACGTTATAATCTGCGTATAGACAGCATGTGATGATACATGGGCTGTTCAGGTGCCTCTAAATAGTTGACATTAATATGTTATATGTATTAGCCACACAATATACTTGTATTCCCACACATGTCAACCATCCACATTATAAGAGTCTACATCCTTTTCCTTCTGGGTGTTTCCATGGGTCTTTAAAGGTACACGTTCTATTCCAGCAGCTATAGCCACATTCTTGTGATTACTTTCTTTATTTTGCCAGTGACTCACCAGGTACCTGGCGAGTTATCAAGAAAACACCAAGAGGAAGACTGGCGCGTAACTCTGACGATGTTATTTTCCTCCAGTCACCTTGACCCTCATCAGCAGACTTAACACAGACACCAATCCTGGCTGCATTGTGACTGTAACCTGAAAAAGAAAGAGGGAAAAAAGCCTTCCGTTTTCCATCTGAAGCATGGAGCAAGTTTTCCCATGATACCCTTTTCCATTATCTCACAGAATATAACAATCTCACAGAATATAACCCACAGAAATACTTTTTTCTTAATTTGCCCCAAGTCATTCTGTTTTTGTAGTATGTTGAGGATTGCTTTTGAAGTATTTGTATTCACTGTATACAATGTCAATTGGAAATGCTGATACAAGCCTTTTGACTTCTTTGGGGACAAGTTAAATATGTTTTATTGGGGAGCAATAAAAAGATGCTTTTCATTCTCTTACAATAGCCAAATCACTGTATTCTACAGGAATGTTGCGTCTACGGGTTATTATGGGACTAAAGTAAATCATGAACTCCTGAATCAGGTTGATCAAGTGGAGGAAAAAATACCATGTATTTTGATAATTCCTTCCAAGTGTAAAAAGACTACAAAGCAAGCATTATCACAATTAACTGTATTTGAAAGAGATAAGAATCAATGTGTAATCCGGTTTCCTAAACAAGAAATGGTTCCCTTCCTGCAACAGCAGGCGCTAACACCTCTTTCGGGAAACAAAGGTGGAACAAAAGCTTGATGGTTTACTTCAATGGTCAAGATCCTATCTGTAAACAATGGCTTTCCAGACACTGATTTTATGGAGTCAATCATGACAGTGCCAAGATAAATTTCCGACTCCTATGGATAAATATCATCCTTCCCATAACTCACTTAAATACAATCTAAACATCTTAGTCATTTCCAGCCCAACCTGCATGTGTTTATTGATGAGATATATACATATAAAAATAATTTTTATTTCCTATATTATATGTGCTTTGTTTTATCACTCTGACACATGAACATGAGTGAACATTCTGAAACAAATATGGGATTTAACTATAACTATAACTATTAAGACAAGGCCTCAAACTATAGATTACATAAATTATCATTTAAACTATATATACATTTGGGAAACAAGTATATATATATATATATTTAATTAATAATGCGTATTATTGTCATATGTTAAATAGTACTTGGCACGCAGAATGTATTTACATGTATTTATAGTCCACAGATTTATGATGCTGTTGTTATTTACAACGGTGTACATTCATCGCTTCCCTCAATTGGCTGAACGTTTAATCATTTTACATTTCAACCAATCAGAGCGAAGGCAGATGAGCAGCGTCGCGCCTACGTCACATCCGTTTCAAACAACGGCGCGCGGTATGTTTGTCCAAAGCGACGCAAAGACTGTAACGTCCACGGTCACCTATCTTCTTCAGTTACCTTTCCACGGTTTTAGCGAATAACAAAACGGTGACGCTCAGAGAAACAAACGCGTAAGTGGGACGTTATGCTCCTGAAAAGAAGATTCAGTCAAGTAATTTATGGTAAGACGCTATAACTTAACTAACTTAGCTAACGTTATGTGTTGTCGAAACTATCATGAACTACCACGCTAACATTCAACGTTAGCAACACACATATCATAGCGAGCTAACGCTAGTCTCGTTTCTCCCTGGTTTAAACATGCATTACAAGCTTTTTCCTCCTCGCGACAGTATTCCTGACCCGCCGGTGACCGCTGTCATCATGTCCCAGACCAACTCTTCTCTCCTGGACGAGGTGCTGCAGTGGAGTCAGGAAACCTGCCGCCAGAATCTCAAGTCTGTCCTGCCCAAACTCACCATATCCTCTCAAACGTGACAGCTAGCTGATTCATTCTTCAGTTTCAGTGTGATACTCTGGGTGTTTTATGGAGTGATATGCAGGTATTGCTAAGGTTTAAAATGCATAACAGATGGGGGAGGAGGAGTATAATATTTGGTATACAGTCTATAGTTTAAATGACATATTTATGGAATTTTACTTATTTCAATGAGGTGGTGGCACTATGCCAGTTCTTATGAATATCTTCACACCGTCTCAAGATCATTTGTTTTGGTATTTTCTGGATGAAGTCCAGCACACGTTTGTGTTTAGCTGATACTAATTTCTCAGGTTTATACAAAGGAAATTCATGTGCTGTAATGGTGTGGTTTTCCTTGACTGTTTGCACTCTTTGCATAATAACTCTGAGAATTGGGATGATCATATACGTAAGTTTCTTCATTGCACAATTTGTAATTACAAACTGCTTACTTTTTGGGGGATCTGAGTACGAACTGTCTTATAAATATAACATCCCTCCAGGTATACTGAAGGTCATCACGGACATGTTCCTCCCTCATATTGGTCTGTCTGAGCTGGAAGATGAGTGCTTCTCCAAGATCCTACCAAAGGTTAAAAAAACATGATGAATGCATATTTTCATTAGTGTATTATGTAAATTTATTTTATAGCATTTGTTAAATAACAGAGTGAATGAAGGTCATGGGGAAAAGCCAAATGATTTGTAGATATAACTATAATTGTCTTGTATTTTTCTATTCATTCACGCTTTCCCTTTAAATGTGTATTATAGTATTGCAGTATTAATTTGTCTTTGTGACTGTTTCTTATCCATCACAAATGTCTGCAGGCGGTGACCATGTTTGAAAGCATGGTCAAAGAACTCGTGGACCAAGTAGGAGGGCTGTCCAGTCAAAACACTGAACTGTGTGCCTTACTAAGAAACATTCTGCAGGTACAAGTATTATTGCTGTCTTAGTTGTTACATAGACAGGCTGTGTATTTTTAAATGGTTCAATTAGTACCATACAAGTTTAGGTTATGTATGATATTTATTTCTGAAAAACATTATTCTCACTTCTGCCCGTACCAATATTTTGACAACATCCTGCTTTCTATTTCAGGCAATGGTGCAGATAATTGATGCCCTATCCACTTGTGTGCGTCACATTGGCACATTTGAGGAAGTCCCTGACTTAGATGCCATCCGCTCGTTACCGACTTGTATCCTGAAGGTTCTGAGGGAAACCTTTCAGCACTGCAAGGTTGGCCTGTTGCGTTTATCAGTGGCTGTAATGGATACATTTTAACTCCCAATCTGCTATAATTATGGCTGAATGCTTCTTATTTTAAATACTATTATTATTAATTAAGTTGTGCATTTAAAACTAAAATTTCATAATTTATCCATTGCTTATTTTGACTATTTTAAAATGGGTAAAATGTTATTTAAATGGGGGATTAGTGATTCCAAAGTGCAGGGGACACAAAATTAAAAAAATACAATTTGCAGCACAGACGCGCCTCGAGAGACTCGTTTGATCTTCATCCTCAGTTTCCTCTTTCTTGTGTTTGGAAATATTTTATGACTGGAAATATTATTTGAGCTCAAAATGACCTCATTAACTGGAAACTTGTGATGAGCATCTTTCTGTAGAATGAAACGCAATCATTAAGCAATGCGGGGGAACATGAAATCCAGTCACACATTAATTGAAATCCATCTGCTGAGAAAAATAAATAAAAATTATGTGTATGAAAAATATATTAAAATGAAAGTAATGAGTTTAAGCATTCTCTGCATGTTGTCCTCAGGAGAGTGAGGTGGTTTACTGTGGCCGTCTGTCCCTGGTGGCTGACCTGCTGCAAGGACTCTTCAAGGAGGCTTACTCCCTCCAGAAGGGTCTGCTGGAGCTGCTGGACCGCATTTCCCTGGACAGCAGTGGCGCAGAGGAAGAGGTCTCTGATATTGTAACAGGTGTGTGTGTATTTGTATGCATCTGTTGGTTTTCCACAGCCACACCCTTTGTTATGAAGCATATCCCTCGTTGTACCTAGACCATCAATGCAAGTTATGTTTCATCTTCCTCAGTGATTCACAACATGCTGGACATCTGCTCTATTATCTCCAACCTGGACATAGCACTGCACGCAAACACGTGGAAATTCCTCATCAAGTCAGTACAGCAGACAGTCATGTTGACACCTACTGTTTTTGTTGATTTCAAATTTACCGTCACTGGACGAATCACTTTGTTTTGAGTTGTGTGACCACTTCTGATCAGACAGAGTCTGAAGTACCAGTCATTGGTGGAGGAACACCTCCATCACGGTGACATCAGCAACAGCCTGTGTGACAACCTGATGGTCTCCTTCAACAACTGTGTGGAGCTGGCTGAACAGATTAAACATGCTGGTCTGCAGGTAGGAAAGCTCTGATTGGTCGTAAAAAGACAAACGTATTATTAGCCTTGTTTGAGATTAACTGCGCCTCGTCTGTAAAGTGGACTCTGAAGAGCCAACAGCCAGGCGGTTCCCATCATGCCCTCGGTGGAGAGCAACTGCACCGCCTGACTAAAAACGGTCCGCCTCAATCTCGTGAGATTATGGTCGGAGACAAATCTAACCAGCATGCATTGTGCTGCAATCGCCGATGATCGATTCTGTGCAGGACTGGCTCATCTCAAACAAGCTTATGAATAAGATTTAGCAGCTTTTTACAGATTCAGGACTATTTTAATTTCTTAAATTTAGTTTCATTTTAATATTTGTCAAAAAAATAGTGTTGGCGATTTTAAGAGTATGAATTTATATTTGCTCACTAGAGAATTAGTGTAAACTCAATATAAAAATGTAAACGTGGTAAGTACAGAACAGTCCTGATACCAACTAAACACCAGAATTGTGGATATTTCTATATGGATGTTTCTAGTATTCTACAAGAAATTTTAAAAAATCGACTTTTATTATTTGATTTTTTTCTTCTTCACCTTTTTTGTAATAATGGTCTTTTGTCTTTTTTTAAAGGAGGCAACACAAAGCCCAGAATACAAACTGTTCCAGAAAACTGCAAAGATGTCGATTCTTTGCCAACACTTTGGTTCATTACATAAAGGTACACAACATCCACTTGACTTCCTCTTGACTCCATACCAACATTATGCCTGCCACATGACTATTACATTTATAATTATCTACTTCATAATACAAAGCAGCTGAACTGGCATCCCATCATTCCTTCTCCTTTGAACAGGAATTCAAGTGTTTTCTGACAAAGTATTGTAACTGCTATCACCAACTCTACCTCCAGATCATCAGGTATGTGTGGTTTTAAGCAGCCGGTAAAGACTACAACTTGTTCTTTGAGTTAACATTTGTTGAGTGAAGTGAAACGTATATCTGCTGATGTCTTTCAGTAAGTTCCCTCCCAGCTTGTGTGCTCCAACGTTGCCCTCGGCTCTGTCAGGGGAGCTGAAGGCCGCGGCTCTGGTTCCCATGGATGCCCTCTTGCTCCAGCTGTTACCTTTAAGGCCCTTCGTCGAATTTGTCCTCCAGAATGAGCTGCGTGAGTTTAATGCTTGCTGTGGATTCAGATACTGTGGCACTGTTGATGGATGATTTTCTGTTTCCCTTTGCAGTGGAGACATTGTTTTTTACACTGTTCAGTGATGAGCTGAGGCCATTCTAATGCCATAAAGTATACAATTTGTAATGTGCACTATTTATCTAATGTTAAAATAAATAATGTATTACATGTTTGTTATATAAAAGAAGAGAGGCATTCTTACGGTGGACATAAAACAAATTGTGGCTTTGGAAACAGTACTGTTCATTTTGAAAACTTAACAAAATAGTTTGATGTTTTAGTTTTATTTTATTTTGCAAGGTGTTGCGCAACTGTCCACAATCTAGATTTTTTTTCATCTGGGAGGAACAACTTTAGTTCGGTGAGACTATTTCAATTAATGTTTTATATTAACTTTTATCTACCGTTATGGTGACAATGTAACATGATTCGAACACATTAACGGTAGTATTCACTTTCCCTTTAAACAAACAAATTGATCAGTGAAGCTACACTTAAAATGTAAGTTGCTCTAGTTTTTGTTGCACATTGATATTTTTAATCAATTACAGTGCAATGTTTACTTTATTTTCTCATCTCATTCCTGGTGTTTGCATACCAGTAGGAATACTTCATTCACACTTTTCCTGTCCGACATGGTGAATTGATCAACATCTGTGCTGATACCAGTCCTGTGTATTGCATCATGGATTCACTAATATAATGTCTAGCCATGTTTCACCGTGTTTCCTTCTGCTGTCTGACACTTGTCAAAAAACATGCAACATCCGATCCCGGAATGACCTTTTGACTTGTTGGTCTGCAGGGCTAACTCCCGACCACCAGCTTCCTCAGTGTCTGATGCTGGTGAGCGTCCTGGGTCAGCTCGCCTCGCAGCCGGAGGAGGTGCTGCAGCTTTGGTACACCGGCAGCCACTTCTCAGAGGACACGCCCAGGTCAGGAAGAGTACTGCTGTTGTTGTCGTCAGCTGAACTAGTTTTAACATTTGGTGCTTTAATGCAGGGACAAGTGGTTCCTATTACAACTGGTTGTCAAGCTGGCAACCAACTATAACCATAATATTTTCGGTTATTGATGCTGAAGAATAATTTATTTTTATCAAATCAATTGGTGCTAATTTCTGATTTCTTATTTTACCGTAAAGAGTAAATCATTTCAGCATCAAACATAACGGATGAATTCAGATTTGTAATCATATTGCATTCCAAATAAGTATCATAGTAATGAATTATAATAACGATGACTTGATACCAATAAATACACCAATATTTTACACTCCACAGTAGTAAATGTGATTAATTATGCTCGTATTCAACCCTTGCTTGTGTATATGGAGGTAATAATAAATATATCTACAGTGGGAACTTTGATTTTTACAACTATTAAATAATCCACATTAAACAAAAACATAATTCTTCTATGTAATACAGCAGTTATACAACCCACGGTCACTAGTATTATTTATAACTAAGGATATTGAATAAGTCTAAAGATTATACGAATATGTATGCATCTTTCAGCAGTGTTAAAAGACATGTTATTATTCAATTATATATGTAAACTAATGTTTGTAAATATTTGTCCTTCCCCTGTCTCCAGGCTTCCTCTCTACCAGGCGTTGTTCACTAGTTTCAGGCGATGCTGCACTGAGCGTCGGGTACCTGTGCTGTTGCCGGGGGTGATGATGAAGGGACAGGCCCAGGTCCTGGTCACTCTGCACACCCACATGTGTGTGCAGCTCTGTGCCAGTGTGGCGGCGCTTCCCCCCGTGTACTTCCCCGTGCTGGTGAGGCACACACACACACACACACAACCACATCCATTGTATCAGAAGCAGCATCAGAAGAAGTGAACACTGTTGCTAGTAAAGTTCAGGCAGCGTTCAATCGTGAATGTTTTGAGTCGGGCATCATCCCATCCCCCCCCACCCCAACTAGATACACAAATCAAGCATTTGCTTATTAGAAACCAAGAATGGTAATTTTGTTAGACAAATGAAAAAGGAGTTAGAGTGATTGAGAAAGCAAAAGTGAACTAAATCTGAAGCCAGAAGTTAATTCTTATCATTCATTTTTTTATCTTAAGTATGTCATGTCCTGCCATTGTGTTTTATCCTCAAATGTCTAAAGAACATTTGCAAATAATCAAGAAAGTTTGAAAGTATCAACAGGATTTGTTTTGTTTGTTGTGAGGTTGTGATGACAGTCGGGGCCGAGCTTCTCACAGCACGCTTGCCACGAGTTTGTCTTTATCACTTTGAGGTCAATAATAACGAATAACAAAAGTGATTCTTTTGTAGGTGTTTTGGGAATTTGTTGATGCTGTATTCTGGCCATAAGTTTAGATTTGATGCAGGATTTCCCGTCATTCATTTGCGAGTTACTCTTTCACTTTCGTTTTTCTTGTTTCTGTTGAGTTTTCATGATCTTGTTTTTCCAGACTCCCGCATCTTCCCATCCCCGTCTCCTCTAAACCGTCGTTCTCCTTAATTTCTCTTCCAGGAGCGTTGTTTGATCGATACGGTCCTGCAGACTGATACCCAGACAGCTCTACTGGCAACGGATGTGTGGTGCTTCACAGCACGGTGAGTGTGTGTGTGTGTTCACACACAGCAGCTCTATTCTTTTATGTGCACTGTGTCATGCTATATTATTTATAACAAACCCAACATTTCAGATACTTTTAGACATTATTGTTACTGTTGCACCAAAGTCTTGCTGTCACATCTGTTTTTTACACATATATTTCTGTACTTATTGAATCCACTGCTGATTTGATCTTCTCCGCTTACAGGTATGGAACAGCAGAACTTTGTCTCCATCATGTCCTCCTCGTTGCGCAGCTGGTGGGTTGAGACGGCACATAAAACAGTTGAGAGTCCACTTTGTAATCTTGTTTTATTTTGATCAGAAAGAAACAGAGTTCACAGCTAATTTCGCTTTAAAAACCCATTTTCAGACATGAATTGCAAAGATTCAATTCAGTTTATTTGTATAGCCCAATTTCACAAATTTGTCTCGGAGTGCTTTACAATCTGTACACATAGACATCCCTGCCCCAAAACCTCACATCGGATCAGGAAAAACTCCCAAATAACCCTTCAGGGGGGAAAAAAGAGAAGAAACCTTCAAGAGAGCAACAGAGGAGGATCCCTCTCCAGGATGGACAGAAGCTGAGTAGACCTCGAAATTGCACGATTTCTGAAATCTCGGCTCTTGTCAACAACGTCGTGGATGTTTCTCCACGTCTGTGACCTCATCCTGAGCACTTTCTAAAATATCTCTAAATCCCCTCTTCGTAGGGTCAGAATGGGGTCCTCCATGTTTTCTGTGCTGGACCTCGGGGACACCTTTTTTAATACCCTGTGACATCATTACGTCATCAGATTATGGATCCCTTTCCATCAGTTCGTCACCTGTCTTCTGCCGTGACGCCCGTGTGATTTTACCCCTGAGCCTGCACACTGATCCTCTCTCCATCTCTCTTCTCCTCCAGGTGAAATCTTGCACCGCTGAGTGTCACCAGTCGGTCCACCTGGGCCTGCTGCTCAAACGCCTGGTGTTCCTCATGACGCCGGACCACCAGGTTAGAAACACTGGGAACTGAAATGTTATTCTTTATGAAATCACAAGTGACTCGAGTGTCAACTTCAAATCTAGTTCATAGTTTTCCATTGAAGTACACACAGTTACCACCATCACATTGACGAACACCATTCGACTCATTTCATGATTTGATGCAGGAGAGCTCTTTCAAAGATGTTAGTCCAAAAGCTTCCATACGTTTTTATTTGGCTTGAGATCTGCTGACTTGAAGGCAATATTATATGATTCACATGATGTTTATTTATACAATGAGCTGATGTGTCTGTATATTAAAATACATTAAACGGTGCAAGATGATACGGTGAAAATAAGGTGGTTATATAAATTTTCCGAATGATTTTGTTGTTCCAGATGGAGCTGGTGCGGAGCTTCCCACCGTCCGAGCTGGAAAACCTTCCAGTGTGGCGACACGTGCTTCTCCAAGCTTTTTCACAGGACGCTTGTCCCAGTGTCGAGGCCGACATCGTGGGCCTAACTCAAAAAGCTCTGACCGACTGGCAGAATGGAGGGTACAAACTAGGACAAGTGGACAAAGTGGTGAGCGCGACCTCTGGTTCGGGTTGCACCGGGGACGTAATCTTAACCAGTCGGTGCTCTTTGTTAACGTCACCATAGTGGCCAGTTTTGACCTCTTCCTACCACACGTGAGTAGTGGGTTAATGTCTGCTTTGTGGTCAAATGAAGACGCCATAACTGCAAAGACACGCTCGTGTAAACTCTGCATTATTTCAAATTGTGCGATACGTGTAAAAGGTGTTTATGTACATGTTTGCCTCTGAAGAAGAGGAAGATGTAGTGACTGATGAGAAAAGGGGCAGGGCAAGGCTGCGACCTTGTTTCTGTCCTTGTGCCCTCCAGAGAGGGGATAGATGACAAGTGACCACCACGTTATATAGAGTGAGATAAGCTTGCTCCCATTGTGGAGAATGCATGGCACAGATTGGTGTTCCATGGTTTATAAAGTTCTGGTCATGACAGCATAATACAACACAAGTGTTGAACACAGTGTTGATATAATGCAGGGGTGTCCAAAGTCCGGCCCGCGGGCCGGTCAGATTTCATACGGCCCGCGACATCGGTCATATGTGTTATTTGTGGCCCGCCAGATCTGTCAGAATAAATAAATCATAAAAACTTGAAAGACGTAATTCCTCCTTTCTAATGTATCTGGCTCTGCATCCGTGGCGTGAACCCTTCTCGAAACCTATTTGCCATGGCGACGGCAAAAAAAAAGGAGAAAAGTTGACTGAGGGCCGCCGCTTTCAGGAGCGGTGGGAATTACTAGTGTTTCCCATACCATGAGAACAGGGTGGGGGTCCGCCCCACTGACATGTTCTCTATAGCGCCAGATTACAACATAAGAAATGTCAGGTTGTTTTATTCAACTAAACGGTCGTATATTATTGATCGTATCTACACAGCGGCATAGCATTTCTGTCTCTACGTGGTGGCGTTCACACTTCTCCTGGCTCTCGGTATCGCCGTGGAGCTCCGCCCCCATGCGCACAGACAGGTGCGCACATACAGGTGAGCGCGCTGCAACCAGCCGGCAGAGAGCGTCCAATATGTCGCGGGAACAGCAAACCGACACCTCTGCGTTCCCACGGTGGTGAAGACAAGTCGTCTCAGAGTAGCTCTCTGCTCCGGGTTCAAGAGCAGAGACGAGGTGGGGCGCGAGGGGAAATGCAGATTATTTTATTTCAAGACCTTGTTTGAGAACTTCACATATTACAAACTACACGGACATAAAACTAAGTCATTAATAAATAAAGAGCGAAATGCCTGTCGCCGACTTTCGTGTAAATGTGTACGTTACGACGTTAACCGGTTACGCTGCGCATGCGCGACAGACGAGATTCTTGGAGACTTGCCAGGTGTTACCTCTCAGCGTTCCAGCTGTTGCCCTTCAAAACAAGAGCTCAACATTGAGCTTTATGGAGAGTGGCCGTATCAAGCCTGCAACCCCGTTTTAAAAAGAGGTGTAGTGGAAAGCCCATTTTATCACATAGAAAAAAAACGTAATGACTCAGACATATCTGCACTTGTTTTGTTTTTCAAAGGTTGCGCGTTATTGTTATTTTGAAAAGATATGCAGTGTCACTAACACTCAGTAAACTCTTTATGCCCAAATATTTGATCTTATTGTTTATTTTTTCACAGGTTGGACTTGATTGATATTATCTTGAAAAGGTATTCAGTGCAAAACAGGTTAATTGCAACGTTATGTAACTCATAGAAATGTAAGGTTTTCTATATACAGCTTTTTCATTGTTATCTGACTGAATGAAAGGCAGACTTGGTTATATGATATGTGGTTACATTGTCATTTAAAAAATAAAAGTAATTGTGACAGTAAAAATAAATTGTTTTATCACAGTGTATTTTCATGTAACCTTTGTGGTTTAAAAAATGTCTAAAGGAACTATTGGCCCCCGGGCATCTGTACTTTATCACAATTGGCCCCAGTTGCAAAAAGTTTGGACACCCTTGCACTAGTCTGATGTTTTATTTCCCAAACAGACATACACTATGATAATAGTGTGTCAGGGGCATCCACTCGCTATAATGCAATTTGTTTGCTGTGAATTTATTTGAGCAAATATAGGCTACTAATTTCCTGTAGGAAGCTCTTAAGCCAAATTGATTTTATGAATAGGCTACATATGATATGAATATTCATTGAGTTTAAAACGATACTGTTAAGCAGAGCTTGACTGCATGTATCGACTCAACATATATAAACTTGGGAGGACAAAAACACTGGATGCAAGTTTGTTTGAATGATACTCCAGTGCTTTATTACCCGCAGGTGCGTCAGCTTATATAGACCGTGGTCACATGACACATACACCTGAAGTGTATAAACAATAGTTGGGAGCACAATCAGTCTCAATTAACACCCCCAGTTGATCACACATTATTGACTACCATAAATCATAACAAAACCAAACAAACAAACATGGAAGCCAACTGCAATTAACTGGCTATACCCCAAACAGGAACATGGAAAAAGTAAGTAGCTTTGCTTTAGTAGCTGGTTTTGTCATTAAGTCAGCTACCATCTGGTCTGTTGGGCAATACTTCAAACATACTTTACAGTCATTAACAGTCGATCTCACAAAATGGTATTTTATATCAATGTGCTTACATCTGTCTGCTGACTGGATTCTTGGCTAATGCAATTGTACCTTGGTTATCTTCAAAAATCGTAGGTACGTCATACAGACAGTCATCAGGATGTTCAAGCAGTTGAGATAAGTACAGACACTCTTGTGTGGTGGCGGCCAACGCCATGTACTCTGCCTCACAGGTTGAAAGTGCTACAGTTGGCTGCTTCTTGGTCTTCCAGGAAATCAGAGGACCGTTCTCACTCAGACTAACACAATAACCAGTTGTACTGCGTCGGTCAGTTGCATCACCTGCCCAATCTGCATCACTGTAAGCAAACAACCTCAGCCCATCACATTTTCTGGAGCACAACTTTTTGTCATCTGTGCCCTTCAAGTATTTCAGGACATGCTTAACAGTTGTCCACTGCTCTTCTGTCGGCTCACTGACATGCTGTGACAGTTTGCTTACAACAAAACTCCGATCAGGTCAGGTGCATGAGGTTAGGTAGATTAGGCTACCCACTGCCTCTCTGTATTTTCTGGGGTCACCTAGCTTCTCATCATCAGTGTAATGCAGTTTTGGTTCACAAGGTGTCGACCTGGGTTTACAATCCTGCATATCAAACCTGTCAAGCAGCTTGTCAACATAGCTCTGCTGTGACATGGTCACACATCCATTAAACTGGTCAAAAGTGATGCCAAGAAAGTTTTTCAGTCTGCCCAAATCTTTCATTTGGAATTTCACAGCAAGCATCTCTTTTACTGCTTTTAAAGCTCCCTCATCACTGGCTGCAATAACCAGGTCATCAACCCAGATCAGTATGATCAGCTTGTCATGTTCCGTTTCTCTCGTATAAACACAGTGATCGGCTGGGTTCTGTACAAACATGTTTTCACATAGATAGTCGTGCAACATTTTGTTCCAGTTTCGACCCGATTGTTTAAGCCCATATAGTGATTTCTCTAGTCTACACACCATCTTCTCATTTGTCTGAGATTGTACATCTTAACCCTCTGGCCATTCCATGTAAATCTCACAATCAATTGGTGCATGCAAGTAGGCAGTTTTAACATCCATCTGATGTAGGATCAGATCCTGCTGGGCAGCTTTCTGCATCAACGCTCTCACACTAGTCAGGTCGACAGTAGGAGAAAACGTTTCTCCATAGTCTACACCCATCTGTTGACTGTATCCCTTGGCTACATAGCGGGCCTTGTACTTGTCAGATCCATCAACATTGGTTTTGATCGTATACACCCATCTACCCCCCACTGCTTTCTTACCCTCTGGTAAGGTGGTCAGAGTAAATGTGTTGTTATCCCTCAGTGCCTTCATCTCCTCATCCATTGCATCTACCCACTCTCTTGAGTTGGATGAAGTCACAGCATCTCTGAATGTCTGAGGTACATTACAAACCATCCTGTAGCAATAATCAATATTGATCTGAGCCTGATCACTCTCTATCCCATAGAAGTCTAGCCGCCTCCTCTCTCTAGCAGGGTATCTCTGTGGAGACTGGGATTCTGGCTTGACCTCACCTGTCTGTAGGCCTATCTGACTTGGACCTGGCCTAGCCTCTGGGATGTCATTCTGCTCGGGTTTGTCAGGGTCAGGTCTGGTTGTCCTAGACTGGACACCACTGTCATCGTCGGACAAGTCATCAGTCTGATGTCCCTCAACACAGGACATGAACCTCACCAGTCTGTGCTTCATCACCTTCCTGCTGTCAGGGTAGTAGACCATATAGGCTGGACTGTTCCTGTCGTAACCAATGAAGATGCCTTTGTCAGACCTTGACTCTAGCTTCTTCCTGTCCTGCCTGTAGGCATAACACACAGTACCAAACTTCTGCATCCTGGAGACATTAGGTCTCCTTCCTGTCAGCATAAAGTAAGGCGTCTCTCTGGTGCGGTTGTTGAAACATCTATTCCTCACCACTGCAGCAGTCTGGACCGCATACGGCCATAGCTCCTTGGCTAACTGGCTCTCCAAGAGCATACATCTAGCCATGTCAAAAAGGGTTCTCCAGTTACGCTCGGCAGTGCCATTCTGGTGTGGCGAGTATGGTGCTGATGTTTCATGTCTGATTCTATTTCTACCCAGTAGGGCTTGGTAACCCTGCCCTGTGAACTCTGTACCATTGTCAGACCTGATATACTTCACTTTCCCATAGGGGGCTGTGTCAACTAGAAACCTCTGTGTCACTCTTGTGTTTTAGACAGTACACAAACACTGCACTTGAGTAGTCATCAGTAAAGGAAACTGCATACCTAGACCCCTCCTTGGACTCTGGGTCAATGGGGCCTGCCAAGTCAGTGTGAACCAGCTCCAAGGCTGATTTGGCCCTCACATCAGGCTTCCTGTTCCTGCTCTGAGTGAACTTGCCCTGAGTACACACTTCACATATCATGGATCTTGACACTTTACCACTGATTGACATTCCATCCACTACATTCTCCAACTTAATGACATCATCAAAATTACAGTGCCCCAAAATCTCGTGCCACTCTCTGAATATCATGACAGCTCATACATTGATCGTCACATTCACGGTTTACTGGCACAGTAGGCAAATAGAACAGTCTGTTGTGCTCATGAATGGGGAAGCACGTACCGTCTCTGTACTGCAAGACGTCTCTTCTTTCCTTGAAGATCACCGTTGCTCCACTGGAAGTTGCAGCTCTCACGGAGAAGATGTCTTGGGGATACGAGGGGATGTACAGCGCCTGCTTCAGTGTGGCACTGAGGCGCTGCCCCCTGCTGTCGACCAGACACACCTAGGCGTTTCCTCTGCGGTCCGCGACCCCCGTGCAGCTTGTGCCATCGGCCAGCTCCACGTAGTGCTTCTCTGTTTCTACTCACGCCGGATATCTCTGCGCACAAACGTCAAACGCATCTGGGCCCATAACCTGTTAAGCAGAGCTTGACTGCATGTATCGACTCAACATATATAAACTTGGGAGGACAAAAACACTGGATGCAAGTTTGTTTGAATGATACTCCAGTGCTTTATTACCCGCAGGTGCATCAGCTTATATAGACCGTGGTCACATGACACACACACACCTGAAGTGTATAAACAATAATTGGGAGCACAATCAGTCTCAATTAACAGATACAGATTTTTGAATGCTGATAACAGTATTATTATGTGTCCCTGCAGGAAATGAACAGGCCCAGTGTGCTTGAATACAAGTGGACAGCACACGGATGACGACACTGAACACAAGTCCCCAATAGACTGAATCACTTTAGAAATCCTTTACTTTTTGAGCCGTTAAATGTAAACCAAA
Organism: Pseudoliparis swirei; assembly: GCF_029220125.1. Classification (NCBI taxonomy): domain Eukaryota; kingdom Metazoa; phylum Chordata; class Actinopteri; order Perciformes; family Liparidae; genus Pseudoliparis; species Pseudoliparis swirei. Next base: position 6,933,691 of record NC_079404.1, on the reverse strand, counting down.
TTGTGGGGGTTTTCTTGATGCTTTTAAAACATTAATGTATCCGTTTGTGACCTGTGATTTAATTTTTACATTTTAAGTCCACAAATGTTATGCTTTGTGGCACTTAGCACTTTTGATCTCGATCGTCAGTTTTTAAACACCACAATGTATTGTATGTTACGTTCCAGATTAAAGTAACGTCACTTTTTGACTCTTCAAGGCTATTCTGTTACACATACATCATGTAGAATCACACAAAGTTGTATTGTGGAGGGGGGCACGCCAAAGTCCTATAAAATTATTCATAGTCTCACAAAATACCACATCTTGTCTCAAAAAGATGCAGAAAACTAGTTCACGCGTTTCTGACTTCTAGACTAAATTACCTTATCAGGCTGCTCTAATAAGTATCTTAAGTCCCTCCAGTTGATTCAGGATGCTCCAGCTCGTATTTCTCACTAAAACTAAGAAAAGAGATCACATTCATCCTGTATTATCTGCTCTGCACTGGCTCCCTGTAAAATCAAGAATCTCATTTAAAATTATTCTCCGAACCTACAAAGCCTTGATTGGTGATGCTCCATCATATCTTAAGGAGCTTGTAGTACCATATTGCCCCACTAGAGAGCTGCGCTCACTAAATGTGGGGCTACTTGTGGTTCCTAGAGTCTTAAAAAGTAGGATGGGAGGCAGAGCCATGCTCTCCTGAAGGTTTCTTCTCTTTTTTCCCTGTGAAAGGGTTTTTTTCTATTTCTTGGGAGTTTTTCCTGATCCGATGTGAGGTCCTGGGACAGGGATGTCGTATTTGTACAGATTATAAAGCCCTTTTGATGCAAATTTATAATTTGTGATAATGGACTATACACAATAAACTGAATTGAATTGAATGTATTGGACTTTGACACCTTGATCACAAACTGGGCAACATCTTTGCACTCAAGAGACAGGCTCCACAAAGATGAATATTTAGTACAATGAGGAGTTTTGTGAATTGGTAAGAGCTAAAAAATACATCCTTCTCGCCCAACAGCGCCTTATGTTTATCTCTCTCTGTGTCCTCACACAGCTGGGCCAGCAGACTGCTCGATGGATGAAGGGGGAGTTGAGTTACATTCCTTCCATTGGGGCTGTGTGTCTGCCAAACAGGTCACTCCCAGTTCAGTCCCGGGAAATTGGGAGGGAAGAATTTCCTCTATGTGTCTTCTATATTAGACACGGCCGCAACCACACAGAGGCCTGTGTGCACTCAGGGCATACGTGCGCGCGCGTGTGTGTGTGTGTGTGTGTGGTAATGATATTTGAAACTGAGCACCCTAGTGTTAATATGACTTGCATGTTGATTTTCTTAGGAGTACTGTGGTGTGTAAGTGTGTGCATAGTGTGTCAATGTGTGTAGGCAAAACTAAAGCGTGCGTCTGTGTGTACGACACAAAGTGAAACTGCGATGGAGAGATAAGAAGTTTTTCCCTCCCAAATATTCACAATAAACTCTCAATATTTTTCAAATTTGACTGGCTCTTGTGCAGATCGAATTGCAACGTGTGCAAAGATATCAACTCACAGATCAATGGCCATACTTGGTATTGGACATACTGGGTGCTGTATTTATCAAACCGGTGACCCTTAATGATCTAAAGACATAGTTACATTGTCACTGATGCAACCAGGATAACTTGCCATACATGTGTTGCACTTTGAAAATAAATAAATTCAAAACACAGGAGATGCAGACATCTTTGCATCTCCTGTTCTGGTCACCACTTACACACACAGTTGACGCTTGGTGCGGTCCACTGGCCGCAGCCTAATAATAGAAAGAGAGAACGATAAATGTATGGGAACATAAAAGCAGATGTTTAATTTCTCGTTCTACTTTTGGTTTGTGCTCCGTTGCACACATACTGTGTGGGTCGCTGAGTACATTGGTAGGGATCAGATAGTGGCATGTCGTCTGTGTGCTGGTGCATCATGCTCCAACTCGAGTGGCACATTTGCAGATAAAACGAGGCGCATGGGTCCTCAAAGGGTGCACTGCTGTCTAACTGAAACAGACCAACCATTGCAAAAACATGCAAAAACATGTAATTCCTGATGTTCTGCACCTGCTGGACAATGGAGCATGACTGTGATAATGTATTGCCTCTGTGTGCATCTCCATGTAAAACCCAGTGCAGTCAACAATTGGACGGTTTGACTGACGAACTGCGGAACTACAAATATATTCAATTTTCAATTCAGTTTTCAATTCAGTTTATCTGTAAAGCCCATTCTCACAAATTACAAATTTGCCTCAGAATGCTTTACAATGTGTACATATAGACATCCCTGTCCCAGAACCTCACATCAGATCAGGAAAAACTCCCAAACAACCCTTTCACGGGGAAAAGGGGAAGAAAACTTCAGGAGAGCAACAGAGGAGGATCCCTCTCCAGGATGGGCAGGTGCAATAGATGCCATGTGTACAGAAGGAATCATTACACACAAATTAAAAACACAGTAACAACACAATCAATGAATATGACAGAGTGTATGCATAGTTGGTAGTAGGCATGGACCACGATCCAGACCTCCATGATCCATCAGGCAGATGGAAGCAGAGAGTAGGAGTGGGCACAGCATGAACAGGGCCATGGCGGAGTTGGTAGTAGGCATAGTCCATATTATATTCCATATTATATGACAATACTCACCAACGTCAAACGTACTTCATGCATACAAGCTACTGTAATGCTGTGTCAAAAACATACTTTCAGCATCAGTATGTTAGAATTTTCATTGCTACTGTTGTGTTTAAGAATCTTCGGTTGGACTCGACGAAATATCGTGAGATGGAAAATTATAATAAAAAGGTTTTAATCGGAAATAAAACCAAAAATGAATAACGGTTCTAATACAGAGTATAACTCTCAGGGAACAAGAATCATTGCATCCACAGACTGAATATATTGTAAACATGCTTGCTGGTGCAACAAATAAATTCCCCCCTCAGGGTGAATAAAGTATATCAAATCTAATCTAATAACAATAGCAGCCCAAGTCACTTCACTGCAACCTGAAGTCAAAATGTTGGTCCTGCTTTACAGCACAATTGGCAATAAACATAAATTTGACCCAGATGCACAACTCTGACATTCCTCTTATGCCTTTTGTGCCTTCAATCTAATTTGTGTGGACCCATATCTGGGGTGAAGAGGAGTACATATCCTCTCATGTATATCTGTTTGAGACAGGAAGTATGGGATTTTCTACGAAACGTAGTCTTAATTTTGTAACAATTCTATCCATTTAACAAGCCTCCCAAAGACGTGAGGTAACTTCACTTTGTTTTACTTTATACTAAATGACTAAGAAGATACCACATTTTAAGTCTCATTGTATGGTATAGGGAGACAAACAGAAGTGTAGGTGCAGACAGAAAGCGCAGACATCATTACCTTCGCATTGAAAATGCGGAAGGTTATGTTTTGATCGCCGTGTATTTATTTATCTATTTATTTATTTATTTGTATGCGTGTTATTCGCATAACAAAAAAAGTTTTAAACCGAATCGCATGAAATTTGGTGGGATGATTGGTTATTATCCGGGGACCATTTGATTAGATTTTGGGATCAATCGGGTCAAAGGTCAAGGTCATGGAAAGGTCAAAATCTTCTTTTTACCATAGCACGGTCAATTTTGATCCAATTGGCATGCAACTAATGCCAACATGTTCAGAATTAAATGCCCAATCTTGTGATATGCGAAGGTATGCGCTCTACCGAGTGCCCGTTCTAGTTCTATGTGCTTTGATAGGGGTTTTAGTTCAAATACACACACACACACACACACACACACACACACACAAACACAGATTGAATCCCCAAGGACAATTTCTCAATTCAACCTCAGTATTGATATGTAAAAATATAAAAGCGCTCCTGCAGCGGGTCATTCAATCACCGCACTTAGTCCAGCACACTTTCCTGGCAAAGCATCTTGGGTATAGTCGACTGTGTCAGTGTGACGCAGTCTCCCGTCTTCATCTGAACTTCAGATTGACTGGTTCTTGGAAGTCAAATGTGTCGCTCAGGGTCAAATGGCTTTTAATGACATGACAGACATGACACACAAGAAGGAGAGGGCCTCCTCCGAATATAATCTTGCACTATGATTAAAAATTGGATCAAATTAGAAATATGATCTGGTAACTAGCCTCCTTGCATATCGTGAGTTGTTTCAAGTACACATGATTAGGGCCACTTTATGGATATAAATACAGGCACACAAGGCTATATAAACGCAACAAATAGCATTGTTCAACAAATATAGTCCATGATGGGTTATTGTCTTGTTTGTGTTACACCCAGACCCTCTGGGTAGTTCTGTGTTCACTGTCTGTTTCTGTTGTGTTGTCTGTCACTCAACTTGTCTCTCGTTTCAGACTCCTCCCTCCTTGTGTGCCGCCCTCCTGTGATTGCAGACCCGCCCTCATTGTTTCCACCTGTGCCTCATTCCCCTTTGTATTTAGTCTGTGTCGACCTCTTGTCTGTGTTGGTTCGTCTCTAAATGTTGCCCAGTAAAAGATGTTACTTTTTCCTGAATTCTGACTTCCTCATTTCCGCGATTGAGTCCTACGTTCCGTGGCGCCCCGTCAAGTCGTGATAGTTTGAGCCCTGATAAAAAGTCAGCTGCTGCTCTCCAACCACATGAGTCGCTTCCCGTGCTGTCCTGTCATGACTCGGTGCTGAGTGGAACCATAGCGGGTCTCTTGCTAGTAGCCAGCTCAGTGCAAGAAGGCCATTCATGTCTGCATTGGCTCTGGACTGAGTTTAGCACCATGGGAACTGTTCCGAGAGGTGACGCAGGAGTTCACCTCAATTAATCCGGCCAACAGGGTGCCCTGTCAGTCAAGGCACTGTGAAGTGGATGCAGGGGCTGTCCTGAGAGGGGGTTGTGTTTGCGGAAGAACAGGAGTGCACTCAGGGTGATCCCACACTCACAGTGAAAAAATATATACTTGATGAGGATTCTGCCTTTTGTGTGCGTGTGCAAGGTTTTTTCAGTCCGTTTTCAGTTTCCTGAAACTGAACCTGATATAATAGAGCCACCTGGTGGTCCCATAGACAAATACGCAGTGACAATTAAAAAATGTGGGCGAATGTAACATACAGACACTCTCAAACTTACACTTCTACACTCAATACAAATGCGCACATATACGCCAGAACTTTGGTGAGCAGTTTCATTGAGGAATAATGTTTGAAACAAAACAGTTCCTATATGGAACAGCTCACATCAAGGTGGTGGAGTATCTTGAGTATTGGGTTCTGATTTCTGGATAGAGTCTTTGCAGTTTTTTTCAAATGTTTCACATTTTTTATTTAGTTTTGCCTTTAGAGTAACACAAGCCATGTACATTGGTTCTCTAAAGGTAATTCTCTCCATTATACTGTAGAGAAGGCAATATCTCCAAAAAATAGGCAACTCACACCCAAACAATCTTGAATGATTTATGGTAATTTTTCCTGACCCGATGTGTGGTCCTGGGACAGGGATGACATATGTGTACAGATTGTAAAGCCCTCTGAGGCAAATTTGTAAATAATGATTTTGGGCTATACAAAATAAACTGAATTGAATGATACACAGGTAAGAGATTATGGGGTGAGCAATTTAATTCTCCGGCTCCTATTTAGTATTTTTCAACTAAATGTCATGTAGTTAAATATTGTACTCACTGCAAGTGTTGTCAGTCAAACAATATATCAATATGCAGCATAATAGTCTCAGAATGGTCAATTGCACAAGGAAAATATGTGAAATATCAATATAGTTTCATAAATTTGTCCTTGTATTAGAATATATTTGGTAGTTATTTTTATATTATCATGGCATTGATTGGCAATATATGTGCATATACATCGTGTTTTGGCCTAAATATTTTTTTCTTAATTTGTTTCTTTTCTTAATTTATAAACCAGGCACAGGCAATGCACATTTTTCCTCGTTGAATGAACAACAACAACAAAAACAACATTAGAAAAAATGCAATTGGTTTTACATGTAAAAATGGATACAACACAGCTCTGAGACAAACATAGACATCCAATATAATGTCCAAATGAAGTCCGTCAGTCATGGAGAAAAGTTGTTGTCTCTTTCTACGGATGGATGTTGAAAATCTCACAAGGAGAAATATCAATGTTTCATAAATTTGTCCAGACTGTTGTATTTCTATAAAGCTACTACCAAAGGGGCATTCAGCAAAAAGTCCCAGTGAGCTGCCCAAGGTGGTTTGTGACACAGACAGACTGTCACACAGGTAAAGATAAACCGAGGTGGGTGGGCCTCAACATATGACTTCTGTGTGGGGGTTCAGACAGTGTACGAGCAGAGCAGCAGTGACAGCCCTCGTAAAGGTAGCAGGAGACGGAGTAAGGGGCCACCAGGACTGTGCCGAGGTTTTCTCTGATATGGCTACTGTCAGCTCCAGTGCAGGTGAGTTCATCTTCAAAATTATGTTTACTATTTTTTTTTTCATATTACGATTTCCCCGACAACACGGCGACGGAGGGAGACCTGCAGTGGTCTCTCTCTTGCCAAATCGTGCATACTTTCAGCAATATTTCGCTTCACTTTATGAAGCTTACTTTAATGCAGTGTATCCTCCAGCTCAAACAATTAAAAAACAATTAAGGATTTTAAAAAAACATTAATTTGTCAGTTTTGACGTTGAATATAAGCATATCATTTTTTCTGGTGGCTGCTTTAGAATCAAACCTTTAGCCCTAAAACAACTGTACTCCCTATTGGTCTGAGTCTAGTGTATTATTTGCCATGTATCAATTTAAAGTCCTTACTTTTCAAACAGTAATCAAGGGATTTGTGTTAAACTGCATGAATATGTAACCATATAACCTAAAAATAGTAAATCGTTCTTAGCGAGAGTACACTTTTAATACCCATCATCAAATTCGCCTCACCTGTCTCTTCTTTAACCGCCGTGATGTGGACGGACAAGGTCAACTCAGCGAACCAATTTGTCAGATTAAGTCACTTTGTCGTAATAATCTCAGACAAATCCCCCAGTTTCTGGTATCTTTTTCTCACGAGTTTTGTTTTTGGCAGCTAAAGCTCAGCAGCTCTCAGGTTGCTGGTGGCAGTGGGAACCATGAAGTCAGTGTAATCCCTCTTTTTTGAGACACTCATTTGGTGTAATGGGCTCTCACGAGTTTTTTTAGGCCACTCCTTTTTTTTGCATCATGCCAAATAACTCAGGAAATAGGAGCCAGAGAATTGTCTCCAGAAAGTATTTTCGGCATACATGCAAAAGCCTTAACATCTCTTATTCTTCCTCCTGAAAACAGATATAGGAGGGTCAGTGAGGAAGGTGACGTTATGTGAGACCTCCATAGGCATCAACCTCGCCAAGCGGAGCCGGGCCTATCCGTCGCCGGCCAGAAGACGACACCGCACCACCTTCAGCCACAAGCAGCTAGAGCAGCTGGATGTGGCCTTTGGACAAAACCAGTATCCCGACATCTTCTACAGAGAGGAGCTTGCTCACGTCACCAAGCTCAACGAGGCTCGCATACAGGTGGGACGGCCTTCAACTTAAGATGTCCCAAAAGTCCCACGGATATTAAGAGGGAACTATGACCAAAAAACATTCACTTCATTTAATTGTCTAAGAATAGATCTGTGTTTTCAGCTTCGCAGGGACTCACAGCACTGCAGATTAATTTACATAAACTACAAATGATATTACTCATATTGAATCATGTTTGTTTTGCATGCATTGCATTTACTGTTCAATGAAGACACCCTATACAACAGTAATGTATTACCTATAAATTCTATTAAACAATAATATCAATACAATCAACTGATGTAAAGATTAGACTTTGCATTTTAATTTCGGCATTGCCATTCACTTCGTCACTGTTTATTAAATGAAATGTATGATACTGCAGAAATGCTGCATGAAAGATCCTTACAAAGTTGTCCCACTCTACTTGAAAGCACTATTGCACATTTTATTTTGAAATGTGAGTATCCTGTCCTTGTCCCAGCAGGTCTGGTTTCAGAACAGAAGAGCCAAACAGCGGAAGCAGGAGCGGGCCTCCCAGAAGGTCCTCCCAGTGGCTGTGATGCCGTGCCACAGAGTGATGCTGGGCGGCGTGCACGTCCAGCCACCCGGCATGACTCGGCAGTACTACACGCAGCCCCTGACTCACATCCCCTGCCTCCCCCCCATGCTTCCCTCTGGGGCGTACTCTTGCCACCCGGGCCCGGTGGGCCCTTGCCCCTGCTCCAGCGTCCCGCCACAGCCGGCCACCCAGCGGCAGCATGAGGACTGGTACGGCCCGCTGAGGAGCGGCCTCACCTCACCCATGCTCTCGCTGGCCCCCATGCAGCCTCTGGACCCCACCTTGCACTGGAGCTAAGAAGTAACAGAGGCCAATTAAAAAAATTAATAAAAGAAAATCGAGTGATCATGTTATGCATTCACACACATTTTTACTCATTTTAGTGTGAACATTTACTTTAATTTTGTTCTCCTCCATCCACTAACACTAACAGTGAGTACACTGCTACGGCTTACACGTCAGTGGACATACTTTGTTATTTTCTTCATTGCAATTTACAGCAATGCCAAAATGTTTAGTCTTTTATCTGATGCGTGTGTACAATCCTACACGCTTTGGGGGCAATGCCAATTTACCCAATGTATATCACTGAAACATGATAATCTAAAAAAAAACGTATTCAGTACATCAAAAAAATAAAGATTCCAAATATTCTTCACAATCAATTAAAAGAAAAAAACTTCACACATCTGTAGAATAGTTTTTAATATTTCACATTCCAGAAACAATGCAGTTGCATTCGTTGTGCTTTCAGTTTTGTTTAATATATATATTATATATATATATAAATAATCAACAACGTGAACTGATTAAAGAATCAACACTGGATGGCAAAAATATGGATCCCATCAATCCATCCCAAAGACATGAATTCAACAAACACATAAGAGACCAGACACGTTTTATCCATTTTGAAAAATAAAAAAGGTAATGATGAGTGGCAAACATACATCAGCTTGGAGTGGCAGCAGAGTCAACTAGTGTGCTTTCAGATCCAGTCAACACAAGTCGGCTGTGAGGCACTGCTTCACATTTACTCTGTGATGACAGGTATTGTTTTTTAAGCGCAGACATAGTGAGGAAGATGGTGATTGACTAATTGTAGTAATCTCCAGAAACACCTGCTAGCGACATTCAATGGTGTGTTGTTTTGTCCGCAACCTCAAACATACAACTTCTACCACACGCACGCAAGTAAGTCAAGGCCACTTTTTGGTTCTCATGACAAAAAAACAAAAACAGCAAATGAAAGGGAATCATTTGCAGAGGGAACAGTTTGGTCCACCGTGTAGAGTGTAGCACAGCGATGATTGTGTAAATAAATCCAGTGTGTACACATCACCAGTTTCAAATGGAAACTGGGCTCCATTTAAATAAACAGTGACATTCGGATTAGATGCTATCGGGCTACGTGTAAATTCAAAAGCACACTATATGTATGTTTGAAAAGGGCCATGCAGAGAGTTTGGTGGTGTCGTTTTGCCACGGGTTTTGCGATGTACCCGCCACTGAAACCTCTGCTACCACTTTACTGGTAGAACTAGTTCCCAATAAAAATATTAGGATTGTAATCGTATAGGCCTTTTGGCAGAGATCTCTGAGAGATCACTAAAACAGAATTACGAGTCAGGGTTAGGTAGAAGACTGTGTCTCTTCTTAATATTGGTGGAACTGCCCCCTAATTTAAAAATAATAAGATTTTTTTTTCAAAGGCATGGTTTCAAGGAACCTACTAAAACAGAAGGTTCAGAAATGTCACTGTGAGTGTAAGCATACACCAGAGTAAAACATAAATAAATGTCAAAAGCCAATGTAGTTGTTCTCCCTTTTTTGTTGCTTAGTAACTGACTAGCATAACTGTTTTCTGCTCCCAGCTAAGTTGCGGAGTAAAAAATAAAAAATAAAACAGAAGTATCACAAGCTCAGAAAGAAATGACCAATAACCCTGATTGATCGCCTGCGAGATGGAAAGCAAAAATTAAACAATGGTTGGTGGCAGCTTTTCAGTCGCCTACTTATCTACAGATTTCTTGTTGTTGACAATGTTGTTGTTGATGTTGTTGCGGGCACAGAGGATGTCCACACCCAGGCGACACGTTACTCCAGAGATTTGGCAAACTCGGCATAATCTATGTAACCATCGTTGTTTTTGTCATCGTCCTTTAGGACGTCGTCAATGAGAATAATGAGGTCCTCCTCTTTCATCGTCTTGCTGTTCTCCCCTCTCTCCTGAGGATGGAGCAAGATGATAAAAACAAAAAATTGTATTATTCATGCGTGTGCGCGGGACAACAAAAGATGTTATTCATTCTATATTTGATTTCTTTGGATAAGCAAGTAAATGTTATTTCGGTGTCTGTGTCCGACAAGTTGCATACCAAGTTTCTGTCAACTGGAACAATAACTAATATTCAAACCCGATTAAAATCAAGGTTCAACTTTCAATCGTATGGCACCAAACTTTAAAAGCAGTTTAAAATAGTAGAAAAAAATAATTTAGTTTTTAAACATCAATTCCGTTTTTACTCCAAAGCGAGATTACATTTGAATTTTGTTGCACCAAAACTTCAAACTAAGATCCGGTTTTCACTTGAAAGTTACACATAGTGTTTAACTTTTAAAATGGCTTTACATCTGCTATTATTTGGCTATACGATTCAATAATATTGCGGGAACGTTTTTTTCCCCTGCAGTCATCATGAGTAACTTTTTTACAAAATAAAGAGCAACCTAAGGTTCAAAAGCTTTTTTTTTTAAATTGGACATATTTCAAAAAATATGGACTAGTGTTCACTACATTGTGTTCACACACACACACACACACACACACACTCAAACACAGACCTCTTTGTGTACATGTGTGATTGCTGTGGCGAGCTCCAGCCCATCCAACAGGTTGTTGCCATCGTAGTCGTGCATTTTGAAATAGTGCAGCTGGAGCTCCTGGGGTGTCATGTCTTTCTCTGGTCGGTCGATCACTCCCTCCAAATGCTCCATGATGTGGCTAAAAGAGAGGAGTCAAAATGGGCTCCATTGCGTGTGAGACTATGTTCAAAGTTCACCCCTCTGTGCAAATAAGTCCTGATCCGTGCATCCACAGAGAACCCATTTGATTGCAGATTTGACACTCACTCTTTGTCCTGGATCATGTTTTTGTCCAGGTGACCGTGACCAGAGGCGTGAGCTGCACTCGCTAAGTCCGGCGGGTGCTGCTGGGGATCCACTTGAGAGTGGACACACAGTAGACAGCAGGATAGGAGGACGATCAGACCCCCCCACTGCACACTGCACCTGACACTCCTCATTATTCTGGGGCACACAGAGAGACAGACAAGTTAATTGCGTAAAACCCTTTTTGGGAAATATCACAGTTTACGTATCCTGTTTGTATACAGTGAATTTACATATTTGTTTCCACTCGTCAATCTTCAGCTCTTACCCTCACACTTTTAATGTATACATCCCAGTGTTGCAAATGAATAACCCCCATTAATAAATATCTGGTTTATCTTTTTAACACCCTGTTAGAGCTACATTAAACACATTTAGGAAGCTGGCTCTATCGTTTTAACGAGGCGCCAGTTGGCCAACAGCGAAGACAACATTTGTAAAGTGATGATTGTAAATCAAAATAAATTAGACAATATCTAAACGGTGTTCAGGGGACATTAACCACGTGCGAAAAACAATGGGGTGAATATTTATATTTAATTTAATAGCATATGAAGCTAATTTACCACACGTTTAAATAACTGACGTTGTGTTAAAAATGACCAGAAGGTAATGTTAGCAAAAAAGCTGTCTGTAATAATACTTGCTAGCATGGAGCTTCATTTCAGGACTGCATTAAAAAAATATTATTAACTGTTTTATGTACACACCATTCAAGACACTCAATTATATAATTACTTGAATGATCGTTTTAATTCTGACCTGGAAAATGACGCGTTCACTCGACTCCGTGGACAGTTATATTGATTTTGTTAGTCGTCGGCTGCAAGCAACAATGAGTGGCAGCCTTTAGAGACCAAGTGGCTTGCCGTAGCTCCACTTTGACACGACAGCTCATTGTGATTGGTTAAGAAGGTCGAAGAGTACACAACTGAAGCGAGAGGACTTACTCACCCAACTACGTTTTTATTTTAGCAGTCCACGACTGAATTAAATGTTATTATATTAAGTGCATGTTCCTAAATTATGTTTGAGGTAAGATAAGTATACAGCTATACCACCTATAAGCAATACAAACCTTGAATTAGGTAACCCAGCTGTTTCATTGGATCGTCGTACGTAGGGTTGCAAAATGTCTTGATTAAATCCGTGATGCAAAATAACTTTTGGGTAGTTTGACAAAATATTCACTTTCTCGCAATATATTGTGAGCATTTTACACAGATGGGACGAGATACAGGTGGCGCCTACCTTGATCGAGACTAAACCTTTGAGGTGACGCTTTACGTCATTAAGGTGGGGTGGGGGTGGTGACAGTCGCCCACTTGTCAGATTACCAGAGCACGGGAACACGCTGTTTGGTGTACTGAGGGGGAAAGGAGGAGCGTGAATTCGTGTCAAGAACATGTCAAGTTTCCAGAGAGAAAATGACGCTGCTAAATCTCTGTTAAGAAGGCTTGAGGTTTTTTCTTCTTTTTCCTTCATGTCATAAAGTAGATGACTAGAGACCCTCATTTAAACCCTTCACTAGGCAGTGACCCCTGTCTTCCCCTGTACATTACACCCTGTGCTCTGGATGAAATGATCAAAATGCTGATGCCGACTTTCTCCCTTCCTCAACTTGTTCACAACGTTATTTCCAATTTAGGATCGCTGATTTGTGTGAGCAACACCATATACATATTTGTTCAACCTTGATATATGTCACAGTGCAATACCTGACAGATGTATTATGTTGGCGTCAGCCTGCCAGTGCTGCTGAACCGGAGCAATAAGACAAGCAATTTCAAATTGTTTTAGTTTTTCGTCAATATTCTCGTTTTTTAAATGAACGCTATTGGCAGAGATAATAAAAAAACACAGCAACTAATATGCACGTTCTGCCCTTTACTGTGGACGAGAACGCCTTCTTACCCCCGTTCGAAAGCCCCACCTGATCCAGTTAAAGTTTTAACGGAAATAATTAAGGACCTGGTTGCTGCAAGATCACCGGGAAGTATGTAACAATAAAGAGATAGTTCACTTAGGAAATGTTTACTTTCGGAATATTGCAGAGGTTTCCTTTGTAAATGGAATGGAATGTAGGCATACTATATATTGTATTACCTTTTAATGAATTAATTCCTATAATAACATTTAACAATGAAGCACATTCCCATATTTAAAACGCCTTACGTTGTGGATGTTGTGCTAATGCGCTTGATGACCTTTTGTGCCTTTAGTAACCCACACCCCTCCACCTCCGCCTCACCGCACTCAAAGATTACATATTTATTTGTCTTGGCAGTCCGCAGTTACTCCCATCGTGGCCGGGGAGTACAGTCACCTCCGGGACAGAACTCCGATGGCATCTCGGATCTCCTTCACCCAAGTGCGCGTGGAAGCGGAGCTGGATCGTTACCGGGCCGAGTGCCAGTGGGACAAGATTCCGATGATCGTCGACCAGATGAAGGTGGCTCGGATCCACGAGGACGGTGAGTGGTCTGCACTTGGTGGGGTTTAAAATGATCTCATGTTGCTTCCATGGCTGTTGTTTTTACCGCCAAAGAAAGAAACAAAACAATAACGCACGCTGCATGAGAAAAAAACACATCAGAGACTTTCAAAGATTATTTTGAAAATGAAGAGCTGCTGTGTCTCAACAAAACAAGGTTTGAATTGAGAAACATGTTTGTCAAGGATGGATATGTTTTTCGTCCTGCATGGGTCGTGCTGTAGGCCTACACAAGTTGGACTTTGGACTCTGAACAAGATAAGAGTGTTAAAGATTTCCCCAGCATAATAATACAAAGTGGCATACATCTGTACAAGAGATCTGAGAGGGGATGCTGGATGTCTCCAACAATAAAATGTCCCTCCCTGGAAGTATACAGTACACAGTTAAAGAGTGGGTGTGTGATCAAAAAGCTATTGTACTGCCCCTCCAGTCTTCCATGCTACATATCATTAATAATAAACAAGGTTTCCCACTGGACTATTCACTGCTTGCCATTACCCTTGAAATCATTGCACACAGCACATGTGCTCAAAGAAATGCAAACACACTTATCACTCTGCACCTCATGAAGCATTGGTAAGTCACTAATGCAGCTGCCTCCATCTCCTTATCTTCATAGAGTAAATATGGGTTCAGGGGACTCGCATGCAAGAAAGAGGAACATCGCGGCTGTGTAATGAGGAATTCAACTTAGTGGTGAAAATCCACCCAACTGTGAAGCGGCAAATGCAGCCATTTTGCTTTCTTTAGGTGTCTTGCTATTTGAAGTATTTTAACTTGTAATGGTTTCAAGTGAGGTGATGTAAGTCACGATCATCACAAATGTTAACAGTGACACATCCACAAGGGTATAGCGAGCATTTAGGATACCAAGGTCATATGTGTCAGTCCTCTATATTTGTTCTGGGAATCTCAACACTTGGCTATTTCCTCGGCTGATTTCATTAATTGTATTGTGCATTCAAAAGGTATCTTGCAGAGTTTTTTTGTAAACCAAAACTATGTAAGGTTAAATTGTGTTTCTTGTTTTGAGGTCAACTTAACAAAGCCGAAAATTTATTTTGAGAGTTTTATAGCTCCGGTGTTGACATCCATGTTTGCTAGCTAGCAGTCCTCTTCTTCTTACATGCATTTTTGCCACTCATTTCCACAGACTTAAACTCCACCACAGCTACAATTACACATGTATCTTTTAAATGTAAGTACAAATAATATGGAAAGAAAAATCTACAGACACATTTATTGAAGAATTAACTAAAAATAAAAGCTTTTGGTTTTATTTATTTTAAAGTCTGGGGATAGGGGTGCATATGAAAGGAATTCCTGACCTAAGTATTAAACAAACCTGGCCACAACCCTGCACACATTTTTCTCCACCTGCAGTGAACGATACACCCAAATGCAATGTGGCCACATGTCATGCTGTTTATAAACTTACCTTCTCCTCGTTGATAAACAGTATGGTTTTAATCCAACAGAATGATTTACCATAAGAGTAAACTTCAATATCTTCAGCTATTGAATGAGGAACTTTTTTTTAACTTTAGCTTCTAAATATAGACACTTAGAAAGACAACCGGTGGGACATTCTTGTTTGAATGGACACCAGTGAGGTTGGCTTTGGCTATAGAAACATTTGACCTTTGACCTGGAGCTCAGACCTATTCTTCAAAAAAGCTCAGTTTACTTTCTCAATCCCACCCACCAGATGACTATGGGACGCTGCTGATGGCGGAGGCGCTGCTGGAGGAGTACCTGAAGGACAATGTTGACCTATTACGGAGATTCACGCCTCTGATGGAGAAGACCCAGCCCAGACTGAGCCAGGCCAAAAACCTTCTCAACACTATCCTTAGCCGAGGCCGCCTCACAGTCAGTCTGACCCTCGGGTTTCTCTATACGACTACATAAATTGAGTACTGAAAGTGTTATGGCACAGTGCACAGGAGGCTTTTAAGACAAATATCATCCTTTTTGCGCATTATTAACAAACCCTTTTAATTCCTTTCGTCCTCCAGCCCAGGTACCTGAACGAGGCTCTGCTGCTGATGGCCAAAGTGCACTATGTGCAGGGTCGCTACCGGGACGCCCAGGGAATGTGCGCCAGGCTGGGACTGGAGGAGCTGACGCAGGACGGCCAACCAACCTACCACCTCCGCATGCTGGCCGAGGCTTTTGTCATTAAAGGTACCTGACACCTCTGGAGAATTTAGGGGAAACAACATTTCTTTCGACTTGATTTCCCCCCCCATCATTATAATTGATAATACAAACATTGCACTCCTCAAGTAGTTGCCTAAATCTGCAAGTATGGTTAAAAAAAACAACGAAAATACATTCAGAAACACTGAATGTAAGGATAAGCCGTAGCCTTTCCCTGAGTTTTCAGACTATTTTGACATCCCCTATAGTGCTGATCAGTTTACATTCACAGCAGATCTCCAACCTGTCAGCATGAGTCTCAAGTCAGTGGAGGACTAGCATGTTTCCCTGAAAAACACCACGGGCAAGACCGAACAGCTCCCTTCGTACATTTCCTTGATGATCCCATTCCTAATCCCTTTTGCCCCAAGTTATCACAGCCCTAAAACCACAATGACTGGAAGTGGAATGGGAGGAGAGCGGACTGATGAACACCAGTCTGCGCAAAATGAATGTCACAGTGCTGGAAATTCTCAGCTTGAATGGACAGATGTCATTGAACCTCGCACAACTGTGTTTTATATTTGACGAAAGGCTACCACCGGGTTGACTCGCCTTGGAAAGAGCTTTGCCGCTTGGTGTTCGGCTTCGCTATGTTTTTAGTCTTGTTGGCACCATTCTACCTCCATCTGCCTGATGGATCATCAGAATCAGAAATCAGAAACAGGTTTATTGCCAAAGAATGAATGTTTTCACAAACAAACGAGGATTTTTTTTTGGTGGAAGGTGCAACATTTGGACATGACAAACAACAATCAACGCAAGGAGGGAGGAGGAGTGGGAGGAAGAGGGAGGAGGAGGAAGAGGAAGGAGCGGGAAGAAGGAGGAGAGAGGAAGGTGGAAGAAGAGGTGGTAGTCCTGGGGGTGACAGTCAGTCAGTCCCGGGGTCCATTGATGAGCCCGACCGCCGTCGGGAAAAAGCTATTGGTGTGGCGGGAGGTCGTGGTCATGATGGACCGCAGCCTCCTCCCGGAGGAGGGACTCGAACAGGAGTGTCCAGGGTGGGAGGGTCGGAGACTATCTTTCTGGCCCGCTTCAGTGACCTGGAAGTGAACTGCACCTGGAGAGAAGGCAGGTTGCAACCGATAACCCTCTCGGGCGGGCGGATGATGCTCTGCAGCCTGCGCTTGTCTTTGGCTGTGGCTGCAGGGTGCCAGACGGTGATGGAGGAGCAGATGATGGACTCAACGATGGCCGTGTAGAACTGTACCATCATCTTCCCTGGCAGGTTGAATTTCCTCAGCTGCCTCAGGAAGAACATCCTCTGCTGGGCCTTCTTGGAGATGGAGCCGATGTTCAGCTCCCACTTGAGGTCCTGGGAGATGATGGAGCCCAGGAAGCGGTAGGACTCCACAGCGTCGACGGGGGAGTCACACAGGATGAGAGGGCGGGTGGGGCTGCATTCCTCCTGAAATCCACAACCATCTCCACTGTCTTCAGAGCGTTGAGCTCCAGGTTGTTCTGGCTGCACCAGGTCACCAGGTGGTCAGTCTCCCACCTGTAGGCGGTCTCGTCCCGCCAGAGATGAGTCCAATGAGGGTGGTGTCATCCGCGAACTTTAGGAGCTTGACGGACTGGTGACTGGAGGTGCAGCTGTTGGTGTACAGGAGAACAGCAGAGGGAGAGAACACAGCCTTGGGGAACCCGTGCTGGTGGTCCGGGAGCCTGAGACGTGTTTCCCCAGCCTCACGTGCTGCTTCCTGTCGGTCAGGAAGTCTGTGATCCACCTGCAGGTGGAGTCGGGCACGTGCAGCTGGGAGAGCTTGTCCTGCAGCAGGGACGGATGATGGAATTGAAGGCAGAGCTGAAGTCCACAAACAGGATCCTGGCGTAGGTTCCTCGGGAGTCCAGATGCTGGAGGATGTAGTGAAGGGCCATGTTGACTGCATCGTCTGCAGACCTGTTGGCTCTGTAGGCGAACTGCAGGGGGTCCAGGAGTGGGTCGGTGATGGTCTTGAGGTGTGACAGGACCAAGCGTTCAAAGGACTTCATGACCACAGAGGTCAGGGCGACGGGCCTGTAGTCATTGAGTCCTGTGATCTTGGGTTTTTTGGGGACGGGGATGATGGTGGAGGCCTTGAATGTCCTGTCTATTGGCAGCTCTCCACTTATTTGGTTATGGCTCCGAGGCTGCTGTCCATCACAGGCCTCCTGAGGTCTCGAAACGTTCTTACTTGTTCCAGTTATCTGTTGAGTCCACTCACGGACATCAGACACAGCATCTGGGCCAAGACTATCCTTCTCAGTCACTTTCTTCCTCTGCATTCGTCTGCTTGGCACCATGTGCAGAAAAATGGCTGAAAGTTATTAATCAAAATCCTTTAGAAACTTAAACGACAGAAAGTCACAACTCCGGGAAATGTTTTTAAAAAAAATACCCTACTCTAATGCAACATATATTTCACAGTCAGTCAGTTTATTTGTATAGCCCAATTTCACAAATTACAAATTAGTCTCGGAGTGCTTTACAATCTGTACACATAGACATCCCTGTCCCAAAACCTCACATCGGATCAGGAAAAACTCCCAAATAACCCTTCAGGGGGAAAAAATGGAAGAAACCTTCAGGAGAGCAACAGAGGAGGATCCCTCTCCAGGATGGACAGAAGCAATAGATGTCATGTGTACAGAAGGACAGATTTAGAGTTTAAATACATTCAATGAATATGACAGAGTGTATGAATAGTTCGTAATAGGCATATTCCACGATGGAGACCTCCACGATCCATCAGGCAGATGGAGGTAGAGAGGAGTGGGCGGAGTCTCAACAGTGGGCGGAGTCTCAACAGGGCAATGGCGTAGTTGGTAGCAGGAATTCCACGATCCAGACCTCGATGATGCATCAGGCAGATAGGATCTATGCCGTCTCAGAGGGTCCGATGACCCCATGAGACGTGAAGTCAAAAGGACTCCGGGGAGAAAGCAGAGTTAGTAACGTGTGATGGAGAGAAGGAAATACATCCATAAGTAGAGAAAACAGGATCTCATGCATCTTGTATTGTAAAAGAAACATATCCAGCACCATTTAAAAATGACTGAAGATGTACATTTATTTCAGGATATTTATTAACTTTGAGATTGAAATAAGTCTCTTTGACATTTTCTATTTGACAATTACATCATTTAAGCCTACACATATAACAAATATTTCCACTCGCATTAACTTAGATCTGATTAAGAAGTGACAATTATTTTTTAAATATTGTACAGTTTATTGTACATAAGATGTTCTGTATCTCATGCATTATCTGCTTGTGAGGTGTTCCCAGTTTGGTGGTCTCGTGGTTCAATGGCCCGTCGTCTGTCCTTGTGTCTCAGGTCTGTCTTTGGACCACCAGACAGTTTCTGCCATGTCCCGTGTCCGTCTGTCTGAGAGGGAGGAGGAGAGTCTGTCCTGCTACCTCAGGGCCTGTGACGCCTCTCTGTACTTCCTGCAGGAGCTCGATAAGGTGGCTTTTTCATACATTTTAGACCTGGCATGGTCAATATTTGTATATGTTTATGTAACACTGACGATAGAAATATATCTGTGTCTGCGTGGATGTCGTGCAGCTTTCTGTCAGAGGAGATTGTCTGTGTTCAACTTCAATATATTCTTTGTTAGTTTTTGTTTTTAACTTTTCTATTCACAGCACAGCATGTTACTAATTTTAGTTGGTTCATTTTAGTTATTTAACATTTTACGACACACATTCTTAGTAGTCAGTAATATTTAGTGGTTCTGTATATCTGTGTTGTAAAGTAACAAAGTACATTAAAGGTACTTGTACTTCCACTTCCACTTTGTGCAACTTTATACTTCTACTTTACTTCACTTTACTCCACAGCTAATATATGAGTTTATGAAGTATGATCTATTGTTACAGATCAAACTGCACAAAATAATATCAAATATTTATAATGAGCTCCACCTCAACCACATTAAACACGCATATACAAGATTAAAAACAGGATACAAACTAAAGTATGTAAATCAACTTTAAGCATTAGAGAGACTAAATAAAACGTTGATGTTGTGTGTATTTTTAGACATCAACAACACATCACACCAAGCCAGCCAAAGCCAGTCTTCTTCCTCCACCTGGGGACATGGACCTGGGCTACTTCCTGCAGGCTTCCTTGCAGAGTGCTTATCTTTGTCTGCTGCAGAGGGGGTGAGTCCACACACCACACTTCCACATGCAACACGACTTCTTTATTACCAAATAAGTTTGACGTGATCTTCAATGTCTGCCAACAAAAAATACCAAAGATACATTTTTAATCTGGGTAAAGGGTAGAAAAAGAAAACATCTCTTCAAATGGATTTTTGTGATACAGCTGTTAAATTAAAAATGTATCTACCTGTGTTTACATTACATCAGCGGTGTTGAGCTATGATTAATGGCTGCACTCTTAGTTTATTCCACCTTGACTGTAATGGAGGAAACCGTGTGCTTTTTCCCACGGACTATTTCAGAGAGAAAAGAGAGGGTCAATGAGTAGCTTTGAAGGCCCAATTGACCTCAGTGCAGCAGAGATGCATTTTAATTGATTACCAGCAGGTGTCATTGTTGTCCTAAGACTCAAAAAGGCAACATGTGGCCTCTCTCTGCGTTCTAAAGGGCATACTATTTATTTATTACTTTGAGTTCACACTGCAGCTGCTCTTAGAAAGTAGTCATGGTTATTATGCAATTAACTGGAAATACATATTAATAACTTTTTACTCGCATAACATGCTGCCCTAAACTTTGAACCTCTCATATTGTCTACACAGAGGATTGCGGTTCAGAATAGCATTGCCAGATCCTGCTTTTGATATACTATGTTTTGGGACAGACTGCATATTTTTCTAGTTTATTAGGAACACCCAGCGAAAAAATAAATAAATTACAAAACAACCCTGAAAAAACTCCTCACAGGTTGTAATGATCATTTTTTTCCAAACGGTGGTAACTGTTGTCTACCGTCATCGACATAAATAGGGTGGATAAAATAATAAGAACACTATCAGGTGGGTATATTACTCAAGTCACTTTAGAACGTCTCTCGCAGGTATACAGTCAGAATATCAGTACGATTGCTCACAGCCTCAATACTGCATATTCACACGGATGCACACCACACTGTGTGTGCGCAAGTGTGTGTGTCTGTGTAATTTTGTGTTAGTCATCTTGCACAGGGTACTCACCAGCTGCGTAGCGTGCTCAGGGTGGTGGAGTCACGAGGGTCTCAGAGCTTCAGAAAGGTGAGGTTTTGCACACACACACACACACACACACACACACACACACACACACACACACACACACACACACACACACACACACACACACACACACACACACACACACACACACACACACACACACACACACACACACACACACACACACACACACACACACACACACACACACACACACAAATAGTTGCAAAGTTGCTGTAGTTTGCATCGCTATAGCTGCCAAGCATTCGTTAATCAATAGTGTATCAGCACATTCACATTTAGATCAGCTATATGCTAACACTTTGGACAAGCTAATTGAGGAGGAAATATATTAAAGCAAGTTAAAAAATAAATCCACATAAACTATGCTCGAAAAGATCATAGCTTTTAAGACAAAGGATGAGTCTCTGCTTTAGTCTAAATTATTATAACTTAAAGTTAGTAATTTAGGATTTCAGAGCTATCTGTGATTGAGGGATTGCCTCCAAACTGAGCCGGTGTGCGGTATTAACTGGTTTTTGAATTAACTGGTTTTGGTACGCGTGCATGAGGCAGATGTGCCGTAGGAGTGGCCTCGAGTTGCCTCTCAGGACCCGTCTCGACTAACTAGGAAATGCACATTTCCATCGCTTAGCCTCTCTGTCACGTTCTTTTGATGTAACGCTAATGTTTTAAAGACTAAATACGGAGGACTTTGCTGTAAAATGTGATACCTGTTCGGGAGGCTGTAGCTGAGACGCCGAGGACACGGAGCGAGGATAAAGTAGGTGACTCTGCTGATGCCTGTTCAATATACTACTAACTTCAATAAATACTTGACAAAATGCTCTTGTTGTCAGTCTGATATTTATGTTATACGTCGTTATCTGACGTCCAGTCGATGTGAGACCAGTTTACTCTTCATACAGTGTGTAATGATGAAGCATGTAGCCCGTTGTTTACACCCAGCTCGCCCACCGCTGTCAGCTGGGAAACTGTGATCGACTCAGATTAAATTGTGATACAACACTGTGTGCTCTCACGTCTCTTATGTTTTATATTCGAGACTACGGATCCACATATATCCTCGTAACTATACTCTACCCTGTGCAGCGCTCACTGGTCCAGATTAAACATGACTGTTACCTGTTGTTACGATAAGGACACACATTGAATAACTACACACAGGAGTGAGCGTGTCTTTAGACACATGACGGGGGAGCAGCTTGCTCCAGCCTTCGTTTAGGATTTCGACGGCATTAACGAAACGTTTTCCACCTTCATGACGATCATATCACTTGTTGACTGGCGATAAAAAAATATCTAAAACGACAATAAAAAAAATAAAAAATCATGGATTTCTCAAAGAATCGAACAGCCGACTTGTGCACCTGCTGTTCTGTTCTTTGCTTGTGAACTACCATTATAGGGTATTTCACCCGATTACCCGCTTTACATTACAATGTACTTTACAATAACAAAAACTGACTGAGCAAATTAGGTCAGTAATATAGTAACTTTGGAAGACATTAATATTTATATAATATATTCTAACACCGACTGTCTTTTCTTCTTACATCATAGACCCACCTAACTCAAATACGTGATTGCATAGGCAACAGCCGCTTTGTGCATTAAAGTTGATGCGACCATAGGAAACGCAGTTACTGATTATCACTATTAGTGATTTATCTATTAATCTAAAACGTAAACTGACTGTGATCAACCCATATTCCTCTATAGCTCAGTGTGGTAGTTGGGATGCCACTGAGGAGGCTCTATGGTCGCAGATGATCGCGGGTTCGATTCTTGGCGTTAATCTTTATCCATTTTTTAAATTTTCTTATCGCCAGTCAACAAGTGATATGATCGTCATGAAGGTGGAAAACGTTACGTTAATGCCGTCGAAATCCTAAACGAAGGCTGGAGCAAGCTGCTCCCCCGTCATGTGTCTAAAGACACGCTCATTCCTGTGTGTAGTTATTCAATGTGTGTCCTTATCGTAACAACAGGTAACAGTCATGTTTAATCTGGACCAGTGAGTGCTGCACAGGGTAGAGTATAGTTACGAGGATATATGTGGATCCGTAGTCTCGAATATAAAACATAAGAGACGTGAGAGCACACAGTGTTGTATCACAATTTAATCTGAGTCGATCACAGTTTCCCAGCTGACAGCGGTGGGCGAGCTGGGTGTAAACAACGGGCTACATGCTTCATCATTACACACTGTATGAAGAGTAAACTGGTCTCACATCGACTGGACGTCAGATAACGACGTATAACATAAATATCAGACTGACAACAAGAGCATTTTGTCAAGTATTTATTGAAGTTAGTAGTATATTGAACAGGCATCAGCAGAGTCACCTACTTTGTCCTCGCTCCGTGTCCTCGGCGTCTCAACTACAGCCTCCCGAACAGGTATCACATTTTACAGCAAAGTCATCCGTGTTTAGTCTTTCAAACATTAGAGTTACATTAAAAGAACGTGACAGAGAGGCTAAGCGATGGAAATGTGCATTTCCTAGTTAGTCGAGACGGGTCCTGAGAGGCAACTCGAGGCCCTACGGCACATCTGCCTCATGCACGCGTACCAAAACCAGTTAATTCAAAAACCAGTTAATACCGCACACCGGTGGTTAGCAGCTAACAATGCTAACACGCAACAATGCATGCAAGAGGGAGGGTGTCCACATTCTCTGTTCAGGGAGACATTCCTCCACTTTATCTTTACATAGAGAATGATAGTTTGCTGATGTGATGTTGATAATACTCTGAATCCAGAGTATTAATACAGCATACTGTATACTGGTCATACGCTCTCTTTATGCTCATTGACAGTGTTACATTAATACATTGTACTTCCCTCTTAGTCTGCAGCAAGGAAGCTAGCAGAGGTGCTGCTGAGCTCCGTGAGTGAGGATGCCTACTGGACCCCTCTGGGCCCCCCACCCTCAGCCTGGCTCCACAGAGAGGGAGCCGCCGCTTTCAAAGACGCCATCTACCCCACTGTTAAACCACCGCAACGTTACAGTACTGACTGGTTCGTTAGTCACAACCTGTTTTTTGTTGTTGTTAATTATTCCAACAACTGAAGCACTTGGCAGTTGATGCTAATTCTTTTTGTCCAAGTGATTTTTTTTACTAAAGACTATTAGTCATGACAAGGGAGGCGTGAATTGGAGTCACATAATGGTAGGCAGGGGAGTCTTAAAAAAACCACAAACAAATGCAGTGCGATCCACAAACAAATACATACAAATCCACACACAAATAGAAAATCCATATAGAAATGCAAAAATATATTTGTGATTTTTCTTTTACATTTATATAAATTGTAATTTATTTATGTGTGCATTGGAATGTATTTGTGAATCGTTCTGCATGCGTTTGTGAGTCTAGTTTATTTGTAAATCGAATATATTTGTGAATTGTTCTGTGGACATTTGTGAATCTTTGTGTTTGCATTTGTGAGTCATGAGTGCATTTGCAATTTTTGAGACTGATTTGCCCCCATATTAAGCCAAGTGATTTGGAAGTTATGTGTCTCTAAATATTAAGCCACACCCCTTATACGTTCATTGGTCCATATCTTCTAAACACAATGAGATATCAACAAGCCTTTTGTCACCAAATTCAAAATGGCGGAAAATCTCAATTGAGCTTTTCTTCTGCATTTGCCTCTTTGCAGGGATCCTGCGCTTGTTGCTCAGGCCCTGCAAATCCTGCTTAGTCACTGCCACATGCCTAATCCTGCCCACACGTTCATAAGTGAAGATCTAAATCTATGTTTGAGATTAGAAGGATAGGAGGAACAGGAGGCTTCACCCTGAGGCATAGCTGTACTTGAGCATTGTTTACAGCTTTTGTCATCAGTTTTCTATTCTGAAAAGGCCACACCGGTGTCTGGTAAACGTGTCATTTATTAGGACAAAGATCCGACCAGAGAGGCAAGAGAAGCAACGAAAGTGATGAATGACAGCGGTGGGAGAGGTAGAGATGACGGATCTTGTGTGTGTGTGTGTGTGTGTGTGCGCTGTGACATCTGAGATAGTGCTGTGTAGCGATACACCCAGTGTGGCCCGTGCTGTGTTACAGCTCCACAAGTGAGACAGAAACTGGACACTCCCGTCAATCTGGAACTGTACCTGTGGACCAGCGAGTGTGTGTGCGCGTCGTGTTGGTGTGTGTGTATGAGAAAGAGATCGACTTCCTTTTATTGGTTCTATTTCCTGTTTCTTGCGTCCTGGCAGTTGCTTCTGTCCTCAGAACGTGGTTGAGGAGGCTGTTTTGCTGCTGCTCATCACAGAGTCCATGGTGAGACCCACATACATACACTCCCTCTGTTTTCTCTAGTATTTCCCTTACACCACACGCTCTCAGACTATTTGCTTTCAAAACACACTATAGACCTCTCTGTCATCAGAATCACCTCCTTTCCCTTCCTTAGTTTCCCTCCAACTCCTCACTCTCTCTGCATCTCTGTCTGCTCAGGCCAGCGGCGAGGCGGTGATCAGTCGTCTGCCAGACCAGGCCGAGTCTCGCAAGGCTAGCCTGCAGGATGCCACCTCTGTCTATGACCTGCTCACCATCAGCATGGCCAGGAGGGGGCAGTACGGCATGCTCTCTGAGGTGAGCTGACACACACACCCGCCTCTGCCGGCATCCAGCATGCACGCAGTCATAGCAGGGGGCAGGGTCATGGCGGAAGGAGGCTGGCCCACCAGGCATGAGGCATTGCGAAAGTGGCCAGACCAATGAGGCCAGGCCTTTGAGGCAGGAGGCACAGACAAGTAGGCAGGGGCATTAGGAAGAGAGCCAGGTCCAGGCCAGGGGCTGGATGCAGGAAGCAGGGGCAAGGAGTAAGGATCTTGGAGCCAGGATCAGTTTCAGACACAACCCCGACCCTATAAGATGTAAAATCACAAAGACTCCGGGGAAGAAGTAGAGTTAGTAATGTGCAATAAAGAGACGTAAAGTAGAGAGAGAAGATGAGAGAGGAGCTCAGTGTATCCTAAAACGTCCCCCAGCAGCCTTTTCAGTCTGGACCAGGGCAAACCTGATTCAGCCCTAACTATAAGCGCTATTAAAGAAGAAAGTCTTAAGTCTACTCTTAAATGAGGTGACTGTGTCTGCCCCCTGGACTGAAGGTGGAAGCTGGTTCCATAAAGGAGGAGCTTGATAAGTGAAGGCGCTGGCTCCTATCCTACTAGTTAGGACTCTAGGAACCACAAGTAGCCCTGCATTTCGTGAGCAACTGTGGCTCAGTGCTTAGCAGGTCTGTCTTTCAAACGAGGATCAACGGTTCAATCCCCGCTTGTAATAACCCTAGTCGATGTGTCCTTGAGCAAGATAATTAACCTTGAATTTCTCCCTGTGTATTATTCTAATTTGCTTTGGATAAAAGCTTCAGCAAAATGTCATGTAATGTTAGCTCTCTAGTGGGGTAATATGGTACTACAAGCTCCTGAAGATATGATGGTGCATCACCAACCAAGGTTTTGTAGGTGAGGAGAAGAATGTTTTTTTTAAACAGTGGAGCTTTTGTAATCCTCCATTTTTTTAAACTTCCAAATTCCTCCTCCACTACTCATTTAAAAACTTTTTTTACCCCCACTCCCCAAAATGTGACCTCTGACCAAATGTAGGAAGTTGGGAGGCGGAGACTAAAGGGATCTAGTCAAATTAGGTTTGTCCATCTGTCTGACTGATTCAAAGATAAACTCAGTCATCCTACATAGAGGCCCACACACACACTCATAGACACTGAGGTAGTTCCACATAGACCAGTAGATCAGTCTGCTGATATATTAGGCCATTTATCAATTAATCAAATGTCAGCTGGACAGTGCCATCCATCTCTGATGTGTAAAGAATAAGATTCAAAGTGATTGATTACATATTTACTGAAGCATCAATCAATCAATGAGTTGTGTTTCTAATATAAAATTTCAGTTGGAGGACACAGAGGCGGTATTATTATGTTGGATTATGCAAATGCAAAAGATTCTGTGATTTAACGTTTTTGCAGAAAGAAATGGCAAAAACGGAAGAAGTATTTAAATCCTGAAATTAAGTCAAAGCAAAAATAATAAAATGAAGTACATTATATTCCTACTTTCAGACTCATGTATTATCATATATGTTGAATTATTGTATAAATATTACAGGTGCATTAATGTGTAAGTAGCTCTTTGAGGTAGATAGAGACTGCTGGCAGAAGGCTCCAGGGTTGGGAGTGTCAGTTGTTCAGTTTTCCTTTTTGGACATTCAGGGTTCCCAGTGATTGACGGACTCCTAATGACTTTTCATCAAGCACCACCTTGAGGTAGAAATTTGGCTGCAAATATCCTGACAACCATTGGATGGATTGCCATGAAATTTGGTACACACATTTATGTTCAGCACACCTACAAAATGTCCATCACAGAGACACATACCAATAAGGAAGAGACTCAAATTGACCACAAAGAAACATAAAACGCCTACAAAGAGACACACGAGTTTACAAAGAGACAAAGACAACTAGAAATAGATGCAAAAAAGCTGCAAAGAGACCACAAAGATACATGAAGAGACTCACAATGACGATAAAAATGGCTAACATAACATGAACAACTACAAGGACACTCAGAATGACTAAAAGGAGAGAGAAATGACCCCAAGAAGACACAAAACAACTGTAAAGAGACACAAACATTGTCCGAATCGTGGTTACATCTCTGCATATAACCCCCCTAAACAGGGATTCAATTGGGATTTGCTATGTGGGGGCTTAACAAGGGTCAGCAGTGTCTCTTGACTTGACCTCACCGTGCAAGTATTCTTGCATGTTTAATAGATTTTCTAAGCTTGGTGCGTTCATCATATCGTTGAGGAAAGTATTTTCAAGGAAACAATTAGCCAAGATGAGTTATACAGTATAGTGCGGGGCATGTTTGTCTGCATGTTAAATGGCCAGCAGCCTTTTTAATAAGAGCCCATTATTTAATCAGAATATTCGGCAGACCTTTTGTTCTGGTTCCGCATGACTAACAACAGCTGACGAAGCACCGCTCCACGCCATTCCTCTGCACGTCCACACACAGATCAATCACGTCATTACGTGCTGAAACCGCACTGAGTGGGTGTCAAGTGATGACCGACAGTCATTTCAAGTTCAAAAAAATGTGGTCAAGGTACATTTAACGTTCCTAACCTTGGCTTTTCCTTTTGACATGGTCTGGAATAACCTGGCCATGACTCTGCCTCAACCTCTTTATGAGCATCCCCTTTCTTTCATGAATTTAACCACTAAGACATGCTTGTGTGTTTGCATTTCAGTGTCTGGAGCGAGCCATGAAGTTTTCATTCAATGAGTTCCACCTCTGGCATCAGCTGGGCCTGTCACTCATGGCGGCCGGGAAGGTGAGCTCATAGCTCCTTATACACCAGTGACAGCCCCCTTCAACAGACACCACACCACGACACACCCGAAGGCGACATCCATGTCCTGTACACTGCTGCACTCCTTCCTCGCCCTTTTAGCGTCAAGTAGTCTGCTGAATTAAGATTGTATATTAATTGCAAAAGAAAATACACTGAAATTACATTCAATGAGGTTATTAAACCGTTTGGTACAGAATGCATTGTCCTTAAAGGCAACTTCCTCTTGATTTAGGAAATAATAATAAAGATGCATTTGCTGCTAAATTATTGTTGGAATATTTCAAACATTCTTCAAAAAGAGATAGACATTCTTCAAAAGGAGCTGGAGTAGCTTACAATCCTCTCTCTCTTATTTTTTCTTTCCTCCTCCCTCAGTGTGTGTGTTTGTGTTTGTGTGTGTTTATGTAGCAGAAAAAACAAAATTGGTCTGAGTTGCAGCATAAAGTGACACTGCAGATCAATAGAGTGCTCCAGAAATAGGCTGCTCCCTAGAAGGAGAAGGGGCATTCCTTGGTGTCGTCAGATCCGCTTGTATTTAGGGCCAGTCGGGGACTGTGCGTGCCCGTGTGTGTGAGCGTATGCGTGTGCGACCACATCCTGGACCATCAATGATTGACCTACATGTATTAAGTGACTGTGTATCTAAATGGGTCTATTAGGGCTGTGTAAGGACAGTTGATGCACTCGCTTAAACACGATCCATGTCATCTGTGGCCGCATGATAAATTGGCTGCTGTGTGCACATGAATCAGTTTTCTGACACTGTGTGTGTGTGTGTTTGTGTGTATGTGTGTGTGCGTGTGCATGTGTGTTCCTTCCAGGGCCTTGGTGCTGTATCTGTATTTAAGGAGTGTGCCAGGATGAGACCAAAGGACCCCTCATTGCCCTTATTGGCTGCTAAAGTCTGCATTAGTCAACTGCACTTGGTGAATATGTGCAAAACATTCACATACACGTTACACACAAACACACAGATACAGTTGAGAGCAAAGGTCCGTGAGCCGGAGTCATGTACAGACGTTAAGATTCCGGTGATGCTGTTTCTCTCGCTGTGATATTATTGCTCTACATTTCCCAGAGATACCTTCTCCAGTGATACCTTTTGAATTCTGAGGGGGTCAGGAGATGATCAAAATGATGAGAAAATAATTATTATAATAATTGCAATGATTATAATTGTTGCAATATATGGTTTCCTTTTTTCTAGAAATACTTCTAATGAAACAATGCATGAAAAAAAGCTTAGAGATTAGATTAGATCGTACTTTATTCATCCCCAGGGGGAAGTTTTGGGAAGCAGCATCAAACATGTTTACAAATATACAACAAAATGTAATAAAATAAAATTGCAGGGCATTTAAGAATTTAAATAAAAAGGAATTGAAAATGTAAAGATAAGATACAAATTAAAGTGTATACAGTGATTCTAAAGTTTAAAGCGAGAGCGGTGCAAGGTGTATTGATGATCAATTTAAGGAGAATCTGGCCACAGGTGATTTATTGCCCAGACAGTGGGCAGGAATGTCATATCTGTCCTTGTGAAGCAAAGATGAAGCAGTCTGTTGGAGAACGTGTAGGTGTAGGTGGTGGAGAGGGTGGTCAGGGTTATCCAATATGGACAATACTGTATTCAGTGTCCTCCTCTCCAATACCTGTTCACAAAGCCAAACAATCAAATTGCACCGGATTACAGGCGGCGTAGCGAGGATCCATTCTTTATTTAGAACCGCTGAGCTTTCGGAAATCTGCATTTGGATGTCAGCTTCAGCCGACACTCCTAAGATGAAAAGGTGAGGTTGGGTCGTCGAATTCGACGCCACGCAGACAGCTGCCTTCATAGAATGTTAAGTGTGCGAGCGGAGAGGTTGGCGTTGGGGTCACTCTGCCAGATACCCGTCGTTGTAAAGCCCCGGCCAGCTTGGATATCGGCCAGCTGTTCGTGACACGGGCAGGAAGGAGAAAGTCAACATCAACAATGGTGTTAAGGCTGAGAGAGAGAGAGAGAGAGAGAGAGAGAGAGATTAGAAAAGAGGAGCTAACGGGCGAATGGAGAGATAGCACATCTGTTGGTGGCTCGAGATCATGAAACAGTAAGAAGCTTACACCCTTAATCACAATGGGCCATCACTGTGGCCATAGAGCAGTGGGGCATTACCTAAATGGGCCCCCATTATTTACCATCAACTCTACTGGACTTGTCTAGACTATTATCTAACCAGCAACATGTATTTTTTTGAAACAAAAAAACTAGAATTAATTTTGTTCATGTTTATAAAATATAAAAGGGAAACATGTACATCACTACAAACGTCACGAATGGCGATCTGAAAACCAAGCTGTTTTTTGTTGTTGGTGTTTTTTCCTTTAGAGCTGTTTTGCAGATACACGGTTCTCACCCGTCAACAGCAACGTGTTAAATTCAATTCAAAATAGTTAAAAATCCCAAATTACAAATATCTGCCTCAGAGGGCTTTACAATCTGTACACATACTGTACGACATTCCTGTCCCAGGAACTCACATCAGATGCCCAGGAAAAACTCCCCAAAAATATGGAAGAACCCTAAAGGAGAACAACAGAGGAGGATCCCTCTAGCCAGATGCACAGAAGCAATATATGTCATGTGTACAGATGAACCGCTTTATAGAGTTACAACACATTCAATGAATATGACAGAAATTATGAATAATTAGTAGGCATGTGGACCACAATCCATATTTCCACAATCCATGAAACAGAAGAGAGGAGAGATGACTGGGCATCAGCAGGGCCATGGCAGGGGGCAGGGCCACGGAGGCCGGCCCGTGTTCTTTTTTCAGGAGGGAGAGTGAGAGGGAAAAAATGAAACGTAATCCTCTTCAGATGCGCTTGAATGTGTGCGGGACTATTGTGTGCGGGGCTTTGCACTTGCGAGGATTCAGGCAAGAGAAAGACGAGCAGAGGGGGAGGATGAAGGAAATTGGGCAGTTCTGCAGTTGGCCTGTTGTTGCGCTGGCAAAGGCATCCCCCCCCCTACGCCCACCTGACCCGCCCGTCACACCTCACACAAGAAGACAGACTTTTCTCCTCAGCTCGGCTCAGCCACATACTGCCTTCAGTCTGCTGCTGTGTGTGTGGGCAAGCGTGTTTGTGTGTGCGTATGTGTGTGCGTCCTTCAGCAAAGTCTTTGTCGTCCTTGAGTCTGCTTTGGACCGTCCTCAGGATAAACTCATACCGGGTCTAAGCCATCAATACTTCCCTGCTTTGCACCTTTATTGTTTTTTTTGTGAGCAGAATGATTCGGTGTTCCACCTGTGCTCCAATTAGCCAGCATTCTTCGGTGGCTAATTGATTGTATATTTATACGTTTGTGTGGTTGTGTGCAGTTCAAGGAGGCCGAAGTTATGTCGCAGAGCGTGACTTCCATGGGGGAAGAAGCCGGAGAACTTCTACCTAAGGCCTACCTGTCCCTGGGACTCTGCTGCAGTTTACAGGCCTCTGACGGTAAGGACACGCAAATCAGTGAACATACTTTCCTCTCCAGGGAAAATGTGTTGTTCATGTGTTCAAATGCTTAAAACAACAGGTATCAGTGGACACCCAAACCTATTGCTTTCACTGTGGTTCCCCATCCTGACTCCTCTCCCAATCACCGATTTGTGATCACAACCTTTCCCTGATGTAAATCAATTGCCGTTAGCTGAAGTTAACCCCTCAAAGGTACAATTGATGGGATTCAGAGCATTAATATAACAGCAAACAACTACTTGCTTTGTGAAGATTAAGAGTAATGTCTACCTGAGAAGAGATGAAGTCACTCTCCTTTGTTCTGTGCTTACATAGCCGGCGCTTCGGCATCGAGTGCTTTAAGTGCATGTTCGTGGAGATGAAAGCTCCATATAAGCTAAGTAAGTGCTTTCGTATGCCGATTACAACTGATAACTGTGTCCCAAACCGGGGTCGCCGTCGCGGCAGGATAGCCAGAAAAACACTGTTCAGCTTGCACTGTGCACGCTGCTAGAATCGTGAGATGCTGAGCACTTCGGCTCAGCCATCACCATGTTGAGAGTTGTTGAGAGGAAATCAAAATGCTCCCAATCTTATGTAATGCACCTTAAAGTCGTTTGATATTTGGCTTACCATCTATTTTTCATTAAGAAAGTGAATAAGTGTGAAAAATTCCCCAATTCTTTCAAATATTGTCTTGATTTGGTTATAGGTTAACTTGGAAGGGCATGACAAAGACTTTTTTATTTTGGTGTGCGCCGAGTAAACTTTCAGCGTTGCCTCCCCTCCTCTCTCAACAGCCACCCTAAAAGTTGATCGCGATGAATTCAACAGAAAAGCACTGCGAGCTTTGAGCAAGTAGGTTCCTGTTTTTTTATTCTCGATCAGATCTTTCCTCTTGTTCATCAGCTGTTTGAGTTCTGCTCATAGTATTTCATTTCAACCAATGTGGTGAATCTTATCCTCTTAAGACAGTTGTTTTTGACAACTTTGTTAACACATTGTGAACCATCTGGGGTTTCTCTTTCTCCTCCACAGGGCTCATTCATTAGACCCCCTGGATGCTCAGATTGCTATGTACCTGGCTCTGCAGTTGGCACTTGTACGCCAGGTATAAAGTTAATATATGTATTCATCAACAGACATTAGTTATCAGAAACCAAGCGGATTGTAGGTCATGTGTGAGGATGTGTGTGTCCGGCAGGTATCGGCAGCCATAGAGCCCCTGCAGGCAGCTTTATCTCTCCTTGGGGACGACTTGCACTCACTCCACCTGCTGACTCTGCTGCTGAGCGCCCAGAAACACCACCGTCACGCATTGGACACACTGGGCCTGGCCCTCAGCCAGCACCCCGGCAACTTCAAGTAAAAAAAATCACTGTACCGTCCCACTCACACAGGCATGAATAAATGTTGGTGGCATTCGTTGTACCTTTTAGACTGTGTGTGTGTGTGTATGTGTGTGTGTTAGTGTGTGTGTGTGTGTAAGAGTACCTCCATGTTCTAACACTCGTCCTCTCCTTAGTGGTTGGATGTTTCAGCTCGACTGTGCTGGACGCTAGGCACACAAACACACACTCAACGCCTTATTTAGATGCGCCAGAGCAGAGGCCTGCATTGCGGTACCCATACCCCTCACCGTTGCCTTTTTAACACTGCAGCTCTGACCCGAGCCCGAGCCCGGGCCTGAGTGCTGCTTTCCTGACAGAACAGAGTCATTCCGACACATAAGCCCACCGGGCTGCTGCACTAAAAGCTACAACACACACAAACGGACAAAAAAAATGTCCACACGTTGTCGAGGTTATGGGTTCTCTTACCATCCAGCCAACATTTCACCAACACTTTCACGTTGTTGTTAATTGTGTTTTATTTGAGGTTTGAAATACACAGAATTTATATAATTGTTCAAGTATACCAGAATTATTTGAAAATATATGGATTTAATCTATATATTTATATATATATATATATATATATATATATATATATAAAGCATTTTAATGTACACAATGCTTTTGAACTGAATACTGTATAAATATATTTGTACAAAATTTCTTCACAGAATATTGTATTTATTCCCCCGAAATAGTATAATGTTTTCGGCTGAAAAGACTCGAAGACGTTTTGTCACATGTCACAAAAGATTCTATTACGAATCCAGAAATGGAAGGCAGGTCAGCAGCAGCACAGGCCCAACAGTTTAAGAAGTATACATAACAAACATTCATCAGCTGTGGAGGTCAGCTCCATCGTATCACACGTGGATAACTTTAGCTTTCCAGGCCAGTTATTTCAACCATAATATGAAAGTGTATTGCATCATCTTTCTGATGTGTTTTTGTCTCAAAGCCCAGCAAGGCATTTCATAACACAGCCATTTGAGGTCAGTGTTGGCCTCCACGGTCCCGGTACAGACAGCTGGGGTGCATCCATACAGGAGGGAAAGGAAGAGAGAAGAAATGCAGAAAAACAAGAACAATGATGAAATAAATGCAGGGAAGGCTTCATAATTACTGATTGCTGATCAGCGCTGTCATGAAAATTGGAAGATGAAATCACACATACACACACACACACCCACACACACACACACACAGACGCACACACACATACGCACTTCCTCCACACTTGACTGCTTTGACCCATTTAAGAGCTCTTTTCCGTGTTTGGCCAATCACGTCGCTCTCTACGCCAGGAATCCCCATCGCCCTGGTAACCATGAGGTCATATGGGCAGAGCAGGCAGCATCAGTTGTTGTTCCCAAA
This sequence comes from Pseudoliparis swirei, assembly GCF_029220125.1. Taxonomy (NCBI): domain Eukaryota; kingdom Metazoa; phylum Chordata; class Actinopteri; order Perciformes; family Liparidae; genus Pseudoliparis; species Pseudoliparis swirei. Next base: position 6,898,836 of record NC_079404.1, on the reverse strand, counting down.
CTGTTGTTATGGAGCTGCCGAGAGACATTTAGTCAGAGAGAATGAAATATAGATACAGTTCTATAAATCGGTACCTCACTGAGCGGAACAGCTTAATTAAGATGAAGTGTTACTGAATGTCCATTTACTGTCTTACCGCTAGCTTCATTGATCTATATTTCTAATTTACTGACCTGTTATGCCAGTAAAACATATTTGACCTGAGCCAACTACAAGCTGAAGTGAGACAAAGAATGCAGTGCTGCACAGGCCTGAAATGTTCGCCTTAGCCTGACCTAGCTTAATTTATTTGGGTCGAGCTGGCCAACAGCAAACACACGTTTTCATCCTCTCAAAGCACTGGTTTGAGTGTAGCAGTGTCTAATGCTTTATCAATTTGTCCATAATGATTGAGCAGCTAACTGTGACTATTACTGGAAAATGCC